>NC_056743.1:465781464-466036464 GCF_019279795.1 Protopterus annectens | reverse complement strand
GTAGCTCTAACTCATCACATTAGACCCTTTAAACAAGGAGGATTGAACTTCCCAGAAATAGAAACATATATAAAAACATCTGTGCCTAAAACTACAATAGACTGGATAAACCCAAAATATTTTGCCAACTGGAAAGAATTAACAATGGCTATATTAACAAATGAATTTAATCTGTTAAAAAAATAATAGTAGACAAATCAAACAAAACCTAGTACATACTATGCGTAAGTATGCACTATAATATAACAAAACCTTCTAAAACAACACTGATTAATCCTTGCATCATTTCCTTTAGGAAACTTATCAGTGCAAACTTAGATCTAGCACTTTGGTTTGACCTTCTAACCCCATTTAACATCACAAAGAACTTTCCTCGCAAAATATATAGGGAAACAATAACCCCTTGGGAACAAAATGGATTCTTATGCTGGTTTCAGTGTATAAATAAATTAAATGTTTTAGATATACATATCATAAAAACTGCTTACAGTATTACAACACAGGACTGGTTAAGCTTACAAATCATTCTAATGTACACTCAAGATTTATGCAGATTAATTAATAATTCCTCATTTAAAGATATTCCAAATCTAATAAGTTTTCTGTATGGATTTATATATAATAGTTGTGAAAATAAAAATTCAATTTCAAATCTATATAAAGAGGAAATATATAAAACAATTCCCAAACCATCATACTGCCCGTTCTTAACAAAAGGTCAGTCATTGCAGTTAACAGAAGAAATTAAAACTAACATATTACTATCAGTTACTTACACCTCTAACACACATTACTGGAAAATATTTAACTGGAAATACTTACATAGAGCATTTTAACACCAGATAGAATTAAAAAGATCAGTACTACTACAAATGTTTTTTGCTGGTGGTGTGTCAAATAAAGCAGACTGTATGCATATTTTTTATGAATGTAATAAAATTAAATCATATTGGAATGGAATCAGTCATTTTTTTACAAGCTTTATTTAATTAATCCTGTACCTTAACTAAAGCATTGATTATATTAAATGTAAATGAAGGTCCTTACCTGAATAAGACAAATATGTATTTGTTATGGACAATACTTGCTATATCTAGGAAATGCGTAACCAGAAGGTGGAATTCAAATACACCTCAACCTTGGAAGAATTCTACATTTTACTGAAGACAACTGCATCGATTGAAAAAAAAATAATCAAAGAACTACGAATCTATCCCAGGCCATTGGTAAATAATCCTTGTAAGAAAGTTATATCTTTGTTGGACACACTGCAATAATCAATATTGTACCTCTAGATAACTGATCTGTTAATTCTATATTTAATAACATACAGTGTATATAATTGAAAGTCAGGCTATTGTAAATATTGTATATAGTTTAAAATGATATTTAAAAATATTATGTAAATGTTATTTTAATTGAAAATAAAAAAAATTAGGGAAAAAAAGAATGAGTAAGGTCAGAGTACTCCAAAGTTTCAGAAGTAGAAGCACTTTCACTTTGAAGAGATTTTAATTATTTTGTTTGCTCTGTTAATTTAGATAATTCATTAATGTCTTGAAAGACAATCTCTTGAACACCTGCTGAAATGGGGTTCTGTTTCCTGTTTCTTCTGCAGACTTACATATAAAGACCTAGAATCAAGTATGATTTTGACTAGTATGATTTTGACTATTTTTCTCTGCTGTTTTTTTTTTCCTGTAATAGAAGAATGGTTTAGGATAAGCTGTATAGGTAAATGCAGTTGTTATATAGCATTGTATTTACTGTAAAGTACACTCAATGAGAATAAGGCAAGAGGTTTAGATGTATGCCACCTATCAATCAATAGTTGTACAGATAAGAAACTCAAACATTTTACTGTTTTGGTACTTTGGAACTGTTAAATGTTAAGTGATTTGTCATTCTTTCTGATGATATCTTAAATGACTAATCTATTTGTTTGATTTGCATATTGCTCTGTGGATGCCCAGAACTCAAGGTGATATGCCTGGGTTCACACCCTGACTCACAAAACAAAAATATTTTTGTTTTATACATTGAAGACCATTAAGTGATATCAGTTTCTCAGCATTTCATTATGTTGCTACAAGAGAATTTAACACTTAATTAACAGTATGACTTCTGAGTTTGTATAAGTGTACATCTTCGGAGAATGTTAAATAACAGTTCACATATAATAAAAATAACCTGCATCGGTGCAGTGAACATGTACGACCGCACTTTACTAAAAAGTAATTTTGGAATGCCATGTGATATATTTTATTTTATTTTGATTATTTGAAATATAAGAATAAATCCCTCAGATTCTGAAATGCAGTGAACAAATCATGTAGAAATGAATACAATAGCAGTGCAACTGAAGCCTAATACTCAATATGCAAATAAAACTAAATTTGAATTTACAGTTATTTAATGAAGAGATTCATTAGTAAACTGTTGCATTTTTGAAAATGTTATAGACTTCACATTTCAGTACAGATTGTTCATTTTTTCCAAATCTTAGGTCAGTAAAGAATATTGTGTTCTCACTCTTTACATTTGTTCCTACCCATCTATAATGCATGATTTTTTGTTGGCATGGATTTATGCAACTATGTCACCTAAGAATAATGAATGATAAATGCTGGGAAACTATTCTTGATAGGGAAGGTAAACAAAAATGTTTTGAGGCAATGACTTAACATTATCTGGCCCCATATTCATTATTACATCTACCATTTAGAGGAGACATAACTGACGTCCCATCTTATTGAGCTGGTGGTTGGTCAGGTTGGTGCATTTATATATGAAAATTACTCTTATTTACAAAATATTTACATATTTACAAATATGTGCAAATATATAAATATACAAATCTCTTTACACTTATACATAATTTCCTTTACAATCATGCTACATTTTCATCCCAATTATACTGTCATTCCTTTTTCCATAACCATCTGATTTTACTTAATATTGTTACTAAAATCCATTTACCATTAAAAATAATTTAATTTATTCTTTCATTCCAAATAACACATATAACATAAAATACATGTGCATGTATTCTTTTATCATATTCTTTACTTATAGTGTTAATATCCATGTTTATTTTATCCATGTCTTTTATATCTTAAAACCTTCATTACATAATTTTCACTTTTTTACTCTTTTACATTTCAAAAACACATGTTCCATAGTTTCTTCTTCTTGACAATGTAAACATATTCTATCACTTTACTTTCTATATGGCATATTTCCTTTTGCTGGTGATTTATCTAATACCAGTCTCCACAAGAAATCTTAATATCTATTTTCTGGTTACACCATTTGCTTCTTATTTTTATAGCTTTAACTTTTTTATCTGTTAGATTTTCCCATGGTTTTACATAGTGATAGTTTATCAGTATATTATTATAGCATAGTTTGCTACCTTTTTCTATATCATCAATTTTTATTTTCCAAAAAATTATTGTTTCTTGGTAAAATTTTCTCTCTTCATTTATACACTCTTTTTCTCTTTTTTACCATACCCCAACATTTATAATACTTATATTTATACAGTTTTACTACCAATCTCTCTTTTTTCATTTATCCACTTTAACACTTTGTACTTATTTAATGAAGCAGTGCATACTAGCAGGTAAATTAACCCTAAAGCTCCTCCTTCTTTATTTAAATACAAAACTCCTCTTTTTACTGGGTTTAATCTAGAACCCAATATAAATAAAAATATTGGCAATAATTTCTCTTCAGTATACAGTTGACAACATAAACACACTTGCTAAGTAACCCGTTTTTCCCATCAGTACTGAATTTATCATAGGTTCATAGGTACGTACTAAGCTATCAGCCCTGGGGCCTATATAAGCCTAGCCAAAAAAGTTCCCTGGCTTTCGTGACCCAAGAAAGATATTTTCCTGTGCTCCTGTCTAGCACAGCCACAGAAATGATCCCCGGGATGAATTTTCTATTTCCCATCCAATTGTCGAGAATTTTTTTTAAAGAGGGCTAATGAGGAGCTTTGCTTGACATGAATGGGTAGTTTGTTCCAGAGCATTGGAAGTCTCTGGGACAGGAATCTATCTCTCCAGCATGTTCTGTTTATTATGGTGGCAAAGTTTAGGTCCTTGGAGCTTGTGGCTCGGAGGGATTGGGGTTTCTTTAAGTGTAGCATGTCCAACAGATCTGAGTTTGACATGGCTTTGTATGTTAGGCAGAGGTTGCCTCTGAATAGGCGATAAACGATGGTGTAGAGCTGGAGTTATTTTGATATGGTCTGCATATAGCATCTTTTTGGGGCTGGTAATCCTCTTACTGAGGTTATTTCTGTGGCCTTTCTAGTTGTTGTAGATGTCTTGTGAGATACATGCCAAACGGGACATTGTACTCTATTATGGGTCTGATGAGTAAAGAGGAACAATGACCTCTTTTTTTTTTTTTGGAGGTGAACCCCTTTGTGATGAGGTGTGTCACATAGAAGGATTTCCTGGCTACTGTAATGATGTGATTATCAAAGGAGAGACTACTGTCCACCTGTGTCCCAAGGTCTCTTATCACACTTTCAGTGTTTAGTAGGCTAATGCCTATGTGGTAGTTCATGGGTACAGTGTTTTTCCCAAAGAGGATGACAATGCACTTCTTGGCATTGAGCTTGAGGCCATGACTTTAACACCAAGCATCAGTCTCAGTGAGGCCCCTTTGTAGAATGTCTACATTATTAGGCAATTCTATTATGACACCTAGTTTGCAGTCATCTGCAAACTTCATTAGCCAAAGACCTGCTGTATTAGCCTGGACTTCTGAGAAGTAGATGCCAAATAGGCGAGTACTCAGGACTGAGCCTTGTGGTGCTACACTTGTCACTGGTATGAAGCTGGATTTGGAGTCAGCTACTTTCACTGTGTGGGTTCTATCAGTGAGCCAGTTGGACCCCATCTTGTGACAAAGGGATTTATGCCCAGTCTAGTGAGTTTATAATTCCAGAGTGGGGGATGGTGTTGAAAGCCTTAGTGAGGTCAAGATAGGCAGTATGCACCACCTTACCCTCATCCACGCCTCTGGTGACTGCTTCAAAGAAGTCAGTCAAGTTTAGGAGACATGACCTATGTTTTACAAACCCAAACTGAGTGGGGACCAGAGTTTGGAGGTTACCTATGTCCTTGTTTATAAGCACCAAGTTGATACGTTCCATGGCCTTGCAGACCAGGCTCATCAGGCTAATGGGGTGTAAGTTCCTGGGATCCATAGTGGCACACCCTTTGTAGAGTGGGGGTAACCATTACTGTGCACCATTCAGTAGGCACAAAGCCTGAAGTGAGGCTATGAGTGAACATGGTACTTACGTGGGGTGCCAGTTCATTCTGTAGTTCATGCAGAACACAGAATGGGGTGTTGTCAGGTCCCATGGATGCTGTGTTCTTGGCTTTAAAGAGTGCAGTCTTTACTTGTGGAGCCATGATTACAGGAGCTTTGCATTCTTCTGGTATAGTGATGGGCCCTTTGGGGGTGTGGGGTGAAGTTTGCACTGAACCTATCTGCCAGGATGTTGGCAATTTCAGTTGGTTCTGTATATCTAGTGCCATTGCGCTGTAGCTGAGAGCAGATCTGAGTGTCGCCATTGAGATTCTTGACATAGCTGTAGAATTCTTTGTGGTTGTCTTTAGAATCAGTGGTGATTTTATTTTCATAACTAGCTTTGGAGGATTTTATGAGGGATGTCAGCTTCTTACTGAGGCTGACCAGGGAGTTCCTGCAATCAGGGGATTTTACTCTTTTTTGCAACAGCTTCTTACTTCTGTTGTAGAGTTTGTTTATAGCAGGGGACCACCAGATTGGCTTCCTTTTTTTGGAGGACAGCATCTTGGTTCTGTTGGGGATGGCACGATTCATGCACTCTTGTATGGGCTTATACAGTGGATTTGTATAGGATTCAGCAGTTGTACTTCTATTTTCCATCTGTATGTCATGAAGCTTGCCACTTCTGTCTTAAGAAGCATGAAGTTGGCTTTGGAGAAGTTTTTTACAGTGGTTTCCTTAATGGGGTGTGAGGTCGGTATATTGATATCTAAGGTGATTAGCTTGTGGTCAGATCTGAGCAGCATGGAGTTGACCTCTGGTGTGGAACATCGGTTGCCCATATTGGTAATGACCAGGTCCAGGACATTGCTGCCCCTGGTGGTGGTATGGACAAGCTGATCCAGGGAATTGGAATTTATGAATTCCAGAAAGCATTGAGCAAATGAGTTAGTAAATGAGTAATTTTCCCAGTTAATGGTGGGGTAGTTGAAATTGCCCATTATTAGGGTATTGGGCTGTACCTTAATATTACCCAGTATATCAAGAAATGTGGAGTGGGCATCCTGGGGCAGAGCAGGAGATCTGTAACAAGCTACAACCAGTGTTAGTTGCACTTGGATAATTTTGGATGCATTATGTTGAGCAACTAGCCTGGAAGTGTGGATATCCTTAATGAATATGGACACACCTCCTCCTTTAGTGTTTCAATCCAGATTAGGTGGCCAAAAGGTGTGGTATGAGTTATAGCCTGGTAATGCAGGGGTGCTTTCTGGAGCCTTGAACCAGGTCTCTGTCACTGCACAGATGCCGATGTTCTCCATTTTAAGGAATGCCTAGAATGAGTGCATTTTGAGGTTTAGGCATCTAGCATTGAGTAGCATTACCCTCAGATTTTGCTTGCTTATAACTGCTACGGTGGTAGGTTTGTCATTTGAACCTTGCCTAAAAAAGGCACTATAGGAGTAATGAGAGCCTTAGCCAGTATCTGGAATCCCTGGGGTGACAGGTGCAGGCCATCTCTGGCAAAGCATCGCGGTCTGTCGATCATGTCGTCCCAGACAGACAAACACTGGATCCCCTTAGAATGATACCAGAACCTTAGACAATTGATGAAGTCAGTCATTTTGTCTTTGTATTGTGGCATCATTCTGGGCAGTGGTAGGATGCTACTCTGGGCTAGGGTCATACCTGCCTGGGCTACATGATCCAAGAGCTCCTCCAAGTCTCTTTTCATGTAGTCCAGAGAGGTATGTCTCAGATCATTCTCACCAACATGGACAATTACAGAGTCATACTTGTACTTGTTGTGGAGTGACCTGAGTGCTTGCATTATGTGGTGGATCCTGGCACCCGACAGGCAGCTGACAGTAGCTTTCTCCTTGTTTAGCCAGGTGAGTGGGACATCAGTGTGCCTGGCTAATGTCTCACCTATGACTGGTGTGTTAGGTATGTTGTTTTGCATTATGGGCTGAGGTTGAGTGGCACACTGATTTTGTGGGCTATGTGTCATTTGGGTAGGGTTGGGGGTGGTGGTTGCTTGCATTTCAGCTTTGGAGGTCTCTGTTGTTTGGGAAGGGTTTTATTGAGAGCCTCCTTGAACGTAGGTGTGTTTTGTGTTACTATTTGTGGGTTTAGATGGTGTAGGTTTTGATGAACTATGTATTGAGTGTGGTGTGGTGCAGGCTTTTACCTTCTCCTCTTGATTGTCTTGTACAGTTTTGGCTGTAGAGAGCTTGGCTTCCAGTTTGGTTATATAAGTGCATCTCTGACAGGTTGTAGTGTTGGGTGGTAGGAGGAGAGGGTTATCAGTGTACATGAGGAAACTGCTACATTGTCCCAAGATGCCAAGATTCATAAGGTGGACAGGGGAAAATAATGGGAGCTAACCCTTAGACATGCCTGGATAGGTGCTTATTAATTTAAGTACTAAAACGGTTTTCCTCCTAACAAGTGAGGAAAGTTAAGTGCTGCAGTAATTTGTAGATTATTTAGTGCTTGCAATGAGTTTTGAACAACTGAACACAAGCAAAGAGTTTTGAGTGCTAAAACTAGAAAACTGGTTAGTTCTAAGGGAAAATTAGACGAGCAGACTTTCTGGAACAGGGAATAGTTTAACCCTAGTTAAACAGTGCTGCACAACGTGCAAAACTGTGCAAACATGGGTTTTTAAATAGAAAGATGAAAAGGATAGAAATAGCCCAAAATGGCCAGTAAAACTACAGATTCTGAGCTGAAACCACTCCTCCAGTGACAGATAGGCTGCTCAAAGCTCACCACTTTCACTGATGAACAGAGAAGCTTCATTCTATCTTAGTAAGGTCCGGGGAACACAGAAACTACAAAACAGCCCAGAATTCAGCAATATCTGAAAACTGGACTGTACTGGTTATAGAAAGGAGGGAAACGAGTAGAGAGAGAGAGTTTTTTTTAAATAAAACAGATACAGAAAAAATAACACTTTTAAAGCAGTAAAATGGCTATCGCACTTGAGTGTGTAGCCATCAACAGGTCAACAGTTGAAAAACACTTAAAAATGATGGGTTAAAGTGAAAACAGTATCAGAATTAAAAAGAAGTTCAAATACATTGCAAAGTTAATAAAAAACAATCAAAATAGTGCTGCTAGTTAAAATAAGCAATAAAAAGAAAAACAGAGGTACTTAATCCACTCAAAGTCTCCCTTTTCTCCCTCTGCTGCTGTAAAACTCTGCAGAACACACAGGCAGGATCTTGCTAAGATAATACAAGTGCAAATAATGTGCAAACAAAGATTTTTAAATAGAAAGATGAAAGGGAAAGAAATGGAATAAAATGGCCAAGAAAACTACAGATTCTGAGCTGAAACCACTCCTCCAGTGACATGTAGGCTACTCAAAGCTCACCGCTCTCAATGATGAACAGAGAAGATTCCTTCTAGCTTAGTAAGGTCTGGTCAACATAGAAACTACAAAACAACCCAGTATTCAACAATATCTGAAAACCAGACTGTACCAGTTATAGAAAGGTGGGAAACAAGTAGAGAGGATTTTTTTTTTTTTTTTAAGTTTTTTGTTTAATTAAAACATATAAAGTAAAACTAACACTTTTAAAGCAGAAAAATAAATGGCTGTCGCACTTGAATGTGTAGACCTCAACAGTTCAACCATTGAAAAACACAAAAAAAGATCAGTTAAAGTGCAAACGGTATCAGAATTCAGAAAACAGTTCAAACAAGTTGCAACGTTAATAAAAAATGCTCGGAATAGTGCGACTAGTGAAAATAAGCAATAAAAACCAAAACAGAGATATTTAATCCACTCAGTGTCCCTTTTCTCTCTCTGTTACTTCAGAACTCTGCCAGACACCCACGCACGATCTTGCTGAGGTAACACAAGTGCAAAAAATGCTCAAACACAGTTTTTTAACCAGAAAGATGAAAGGAGTAAAAATAGCCCATAATTGCCAATAAAACTACAGATTCTGAGCTGAAACCACTCCTCCAGTGACAGGCTGCTCAAAGCTCACCACTCTAACTCATGAACAGAGAAGGTTACTTCTAGCTTAGTAAGGCCTGGGAAACACAGAAACTACAAAACAGCCAAGAATTCAGCAAAATTTGACAACCGGCCTTTATTGGTTATAACAAGGCAGGAAACAAGTGGAGAGAGGATTTTTTTAAATTAAAACAGATACAAGAAAATAAACACTTTTGAAACACAAGAATGGCTATCACACGTGAGTATGCAGCTCTCAACAGCTTAACAGTTGAAAAACACTTAAAAACTATCAGTTAAGTGCAGAGAGGATTAGAATTCAAAAAACAGTTCAAATAAGTTGCAAAGTTAATACAAAACTATTGGAATAGTGTGGTTAGCAAACGTAAGCAATAAAAAGGAAAACAGAGGTACTTAATCCACTCAAAGTCTCCCCTTTCTCTCTCTGCTGCTGTTAGAACTCTGCAGGACACCCAGACAGGATCTTCTGGAGGTAATACAAGTGCAAAAAATGCACAAACACTGTTTTTTTAAACAGAGAGATTAAAGGGATAGAAATAGACCAAAATGGCCAATAAAACTACAGATTCTGAGCTGAAACCACTCCTCCAATGACAGATAGGCCTCTCAAACCTCACCACTCTCACTGATAAACAGTGAAGCTTCCTTCTATATTAATAAGTTCTAGGCAACACAGAAACTACAAAACAGTCCAGAATTCAGCAATATCTGAAAACCAGTCTGTACTGGTTATAGAAAGGTGGGAAATGAATAGAGAGAGGATTTTATTCAAAAATTAAAACAGATACAGTAAAACTAAAACTTTTAAAGCAGAAAAATGGCTATCACACTTGAATGTTTAGATCTCAAAAGTTGAACAGTTGAAAAACACTTAAAAAATGATAACTTAAAGTGCAAACAGTATTAGAATTCAAAAGACAGTTCAAATATGTTGCAAAGTTAATAAAATGAAAATAGCATTGCTAGCAAAAAATAAGCAATGAAAAGCAAAACAGAGGTACTTAATCCACTCAAAATCTCCCTTTTTTCTCACTGCTTCTGTAGAACTCTGCAGGACAGCCAGGCAGTATTTTGATGAGATAATGCTAGTGCAAAGAACGCACAAACAAAAGTTTTTAAACAGAAAGATGAAAGGGATAGAAAAAGCCAAAAATGGCCAGTAAAACTACAGATTCTAAACAGAAACCACTCCTCTAGTGACAGGCTGCTCAAATCTCACCACTCTCACTCATGAACAGAGAAGCTTCCTTCTATCTTAGTAAGTTCTAGGCAACACAGAAACTACAAAACAGCCCAGAATTCAGCAATATCTTAAAACTGGTCTGTACTTATTATAGAAAGGTGGGAAATGAGTAGAGAGAGAAGATTTTTTGTGTTTTTTTTTTCAAAAATTAAAATAGATACAGCAAAGCTAACACTTTAAAAGCAGATAAATGACTATTGCACTTGAGTGTGTAGCCCTCAATAGTTCAACAATTGAAAAACACTAAGAAATGATCAAAGTGCAAACAGTATCAGAAATCAAAAAACAGCTAAAATAAGTTGCAAAGTTAATAAGAAACACTCAAAATAGTGCTGCTAGTGAAAATAAGCAATAAACAGAAAAACAGAGTTACTTAATCCACTCAAAGTCTCCCTTTACTCTCTGCTGCTGTACAACTCTGCAGGATACCCAGGCAGGATCTTGTTCAGGTAATACAAATGGAAAGAATGGGCATACACAGGTTTTTAAACACAAAGGAGAAAGGAATAGAAATAGCCCACAATGGCAAGCAAAATTACAGATTGTGTGCTGAAACCGCTCCTCAAGTAACAGATAGGCTGCTCATAGCTCACCACTCGCACAGATGAAAAGAGAAGCTTCCTTCTATCTTAGTATGGTCTGGGCAACACAGAAACTCAAAAACAGCCCAGAATTCAGCAAAATCTAAAAACTGGACTCTACTGGTTATAGAAAGGCATGACACAAGTAGAGAGGATTTTTTTTTGTTTATTTTCAAAATTAAAACAGATACAGTAAAACAAATACTTTTAAAGCACAAAAATGGCTATTGCACTTGAGTGTGCAGCCCTCAACAGTTTAACAGTTGAAAAACACTTAAAAACTATCAGTTAAAGTGCAGACAGGATAAGAATAAAAAAAAAAAAAACAGTTCAAGTAAGTTGCAAAGTTAAAACAAAATGCTTGGAATAGTGAGGCTAGTGAAAATAAGAAATAAAAAGGAAAACAGAGGTACTTAATCCACTCAGTCTCCCTTTTCTCTCTTTGCTGCTGTAGAACTCTGCAGGACACCCAGGCAGGATGTTGCTGAGGTAATACAAGTGCAAAAACCATGCAAACATGGATTTTTAAACAGAACGATGAAAGGGATAGAAATAGCCCAAAAAGGCCAATAAAACTGCAGATTCTGAGATGAAATCACTCCTCCAGTGAAAGTAGACTACTCAAAGCTCACCACTCTCACTCATGACCATAGACATTTCCTTCTATCTTAGTAAGGTCTGGGCAACACATAAACTACAAAACAGCCCAGAATTCAGCAAAACCTGAAAACCGGACTCTGCTGGTTATAGAAAGTAGAGAGAGAGAGGATTTTTTTTTTTTTTTTATAATTAAAACAGACTCAGTGAAACAAACACTTTTAAAGCAAAAGAAATGGCTATCACACTTGAGTGTGTAGCCCTTAACAGTTCAACAGTTGAAAAACACTTAAAACTTACCAGTTAAAGTGCAAACAGTAACATAATTCAAAAAATGGTTCAAATAAGTTGCAAAGTTAATAAAAAATGCTCGGAATAGTGAGGCTAGTGAAAATAAGCAATAAAAAGCAAAACAGAGGTACTTAAGTCACTTAAAGTCTCCCTTTTCTCTCTCTGCTGCTTTAGAACTCTACAGAACACCTAGGCATGATTTTGCTGAGATAACACAAGTGCAAAAAATGAGCAAACTCGAGTTTTTAAACAGAAAATGAAAGTGGTAGAAATAGCCCAAAATGCCCAGTAAAACTACAGATTCTGAGCAGAAACCACTCCTCCAGTGACAGTCTGCTCAAAGCTTACCGCTCTCACTCATGAACTGTGAAGCTTCCTTCTAGCTTAGTAAGTTCTATGCAACACAGAAACTACAAAACAGCCCAGAATTCAGCAATATCTGAAAACCAATCTGTACTGGATATAGAAAGGTGGGAAATGAATAGAGAGATAGGAATTTTGTTTTTCAAAAATTAAAACAGATACAGTAAAACTAAAACTTTTAAAGCAGAAAAATGGCTATCGCACTTCAATGTTTAGGTCTCAAAAGTTGAACAGTTGAAAAAAACTTAAACATTATCAGTTAAAGTGCAAACAGTATTAGAATTAAAAAAACAGTTCAAATATGTTGCAAAGTTAATAAAAACAAAATAGTACTGCTAGTGAAAACAAGCAATAAAAAGCAAAACAGAGGTACTTAATCCACTCATAGTCCCCCTTTTCTCTCTCTGCTGCTGTAGAACTCTGCAGGAAACCCAGGCAGGGATTTTGCTGAGATAATGATAGTGCAAAGAATGTGCAAGCAAAAGTTTTTAAACAGAAAGATGAAAGAGATAGAAATAGCCAAAAATGGCCAGTGAAACTACAGATTCTGAGCAGAAACCACTCCTGCAGTGACAGATAGGCTGCTCAAAGCTCACCACTCTCACTGATGAACAGAGAAGCTTCCTTCTATCTTAGTAAGTTCTGTGCAACACAGAAACTACAAAACAGCTTGGAATTCAGCAAAATCTGAAAACCAGACTCTACTGGTTATAGAAAGGTGGGAAACGAGTAGAGAGAGGATTTTTTTCAAAGATTAAAACATATACAGCAAAACTAACACTATTAAAGCAGAGAAATGGCTATCACACTTGAATGTGTAACCCTCAACAGTTCAACAGTTGAAAAACACTTAAAAATGATCAGTTAAAGTACAACCAGTATTAAAATTCAGAAAACAGTTCAAGTAAGTTGCAAAGTTAATAAAAACATTCAAAATAATGCTGATTGTGAGAATAAGCAATAAAAAGCAAAACAGAGGCACTTAATCAACTCAAAGTCTCCCTGTCTCTCTCTCTGCTGCTGCAGAACTCTGCAGGAAACCCAGGCAGGATGTTGCTGAGGTAATGCTAGTGCAAAAAATGTGTAAACAAAGGTTTTTAAACAGGAAGATTAAAGGGATACAAATAGCCAAAAATAGACAATAAAACTACAGATTCTGAGCTGAATGCACTCCTTCCATGACAGGCTGCTTAAAGCTCAGCACTCTCACTGATAAACACAGAAGCTTCCTTCTATTATAATAAGTTCTGTGCAACACAGAAACTACAAAACAGATCAGAATTCAGCAAAATCTGAAAACTGGACTCTTCTGGTTATAGAAAGGTGGGAAATGAGTAGAGAGATAGGATTTCTTTTTTTTTTTTTAAGATTAACACATATACAGTAAACTTAACCAACTAAAACAAAAAAAGCCGTAGAGCAATGAGCAGTGCAGTTTTCTGTTCCTCACTGTTACACACTACGAAAGTGACACCTTCAACGTTTTAACGCTTTTATTAAAAAACATGCGTTTTCGTCCTTAACCTCTAGGACTTCATCAGATAAAACTTTTTAAAAAAAGGTTCCACTTTTATATACCTTTAATACATCAGTTAACCAATGAAGACACCATTTTTTTGATACAAATGCACCAACCACTTCTCATCTCATTAATATTAATTTTCGCATTAACAAAAGTTCGTATGTGAAAAACAAGAAACTTTTAAAATCAATTTAAACTTAAAAAGATCCTTACTAATAGTTCTCACATCTCCTAATATATCTTTGGGAAAGTTATTACATTTTACCATAAAAACCAAAAATTTACTATGCAAAATATCGCAAAATTAAAAACATTGTTTAAAATCCAAAGTTCAAGCTTCAAGCTCCCCCTAGTGTTGATCATCTATACAACATCCTATCACTTATGTATATACAGTAAAACTAACACTTTTAAAGAAGAAAAATGGCTACTGCACTTGAATGTGAAGCCGTCAACAGTTGAAAAACACTTAAAAACGATCAGTTAAAGTGCAACCAGTATTCAAATAAAAAAAAAACAGTTCAAATAAGTTACAAAGTTAATAAAAAAAACTCAAAATAGTGCTTCTAGCGAAAATAAGCAATACAAAGCAAAACAGAGGAACTTAATCCAATCAAAGTCTTCCTTTTCTCTCTCCGTTTCTGTAGAACTCTGCACAACACCCAGGCAGGATGTTGCTGAGGTAATACAAGTGCAAAGACTGCACAAACAATGGTTTTGAAACAGAAAAATGAAATGGATAGAAATAGCCCAGAATGGCCAATAAAACTACAGATTCTAAGTTGAAACCACTTCTGCAGTGAGAGAGAGACTGCTCACAGTTTGCCACTCTCACTGATGAACAGAGAAGCTTCCTTCTATCTTAGTAAGGTCTGGGCAACACAGAAACTACAAAACAGCTCAGAATTCGCCAAAATCTGACTCTACTGGTTAAAGAAAGGAGAGAAACAAGTAGAGAGATAGGAATTTTGTTTTCCAAATATTAAAACAGATCCCGTAAAACAAACAGTTTTAAAGCAGAAAAATGTCTATAATACTTGAGTGTGTAGCCCTCAACATTTCAACAGTTGAAAAACACTTAAAAACAATCAAAGAGCAAACAGTATTTGAATTAAAATAAACAGTTCAAATAAGTTGCAAAGTTAAGAAAAAATGCACGGAATAGTGTGCCTAGTGAAAATAAGCAATACAAAAGTAAAACAGAGGTACTTAGTCAACTCAAAGTCTCCCTTTTCTTGCTCTGCTGCTGTAGAACTCTGCAGGACACCCAGGCACAAACTTGCTGAGATAATACAAATGCAAAAACCGCTCAAACACGTGTTTTTAAACAAAAAGATGAAAGGGGTAGAAATAGACCAAAATGGCCAATAAAACTGCAGATTCTGAGCTGAAACCACTCCTGCAGTGACAGACTGCTCACAGCTTACCACGTTCACTGTTGAACAGAGAAGCTTCCTTCTATCTTAGGAAGCTGTGGGCAATACAGAAACTACAAAACAGCTCAGAATTCAGCAAAATCTGAAAACTGGACTCTACTGGTTAAAGAAAGGAGGGAAATAAATAAAGAGAGAGGAATTTTTTTAAAAAATTAAAACAGATCCCTTAAAACAAACACTTTTAAAGCAGAAAAATATCTATTGCACTTGAGTGTGTAACCCTCAACAGTTGAAAAAACACTTAAAAGCAATCAGTTAAAGTGCAAGCAGTATTTGAATTAAAAAAGCACTTTAAATGAGTTGCAAAGTTAATAAAAAATGCTTGGAATGGTGTGCCTAGTGAAAATAAGCAAAAAAGCAAAGCAGAGGTACTTAAGCAACTCAGTCTCCCTTTTCTTGCTCTGCTGCTGTAGAACTCTGTAGGACACACAGGCACGAAATTGCTGAGGTAATACAAATGCAAAAACTGTGCAAATATGTGTGTTTTTAACAGAAAGATGAAAGGGATAGAAATAGCCCAAAAATGGCCAATAAAATTACAGATTCTGAGCTGAAACCATTACACCAGTGAAAGGCTGCTCAAAGCACACCATCTCACAGATGAACAGAGAAGCTTTATTCTAGCTTAGTAAGGTCTGGGCAACACAGAAACTAAAAAACAGCCCAGACCTCAGCAAAACCTGAAAACCGAACTCTACTGGTTATAGAAAGGCAGGAAAGGAGTGGAGAGAGAGGATTTTTTTTTGTTTTTTGGGGGTTTTTTTTCAAAAATTAAAACAGATACAGTAAAACAAATATTTTTAAAGCATAAAAATGGCTATCGCACATGAGTGTGCAGCCCTCAACAGTTTAACAGTTGAAAAAACACTTAAAGACTATTAGTTAAAGTGCAGACTGGATCAGAATTAGAAAAACGGTTCAAATAAGTTGGAAAGTTAATAAAAATGCTTGGAATAGTGTGGCTAGAAAAAATAAGCAATAACAAGGAAAACAGAGGTACCTAATCCACTCAAGGTCTCCATTTTCTCTCTCTGTTGCTGCTGTAGAACTCTGCAGGACACACAGGCAAGATCCCGTTCAGGTAATACAAGTGCAAAAACTGTGCAAACATGGGTTTTTAAACAGAAAGATGAAAGGGATAGAAATAGCCCAAAATGGCCTATAAAACTACAGATTCTGAGTTGAAATCATTCCTCCAGTGACAGGTAAGCTACTCAAAACTCACCTCTCACTGGTGAACAGAGAAGCTTCCTTCTATCTTAGTAAGGTCTGGGCAACACAGAAACTACAAAGCCCAGAATTCAGCAAAATCTGAAAAGTGGCCTCTTCTAGTTATAGAAAAATTAAAACAGATACAGTAAAACAAAGACTTTTAAAGCAGAAAAATGGCTATCATATTTGAGTGTGTAGCCCTCAACATTTCAATAGTTGAAAAACATTTAGAAATTATCAACGTGCAAATAGTATCAGAATTCAAAAAACATTTCAAATAAGTTGCAAAGTTAATAAACACACTCAAAATAGTGCTGCTAGTCAAAATAAGCAATAAAAAGCAAAACAGAGGTACTTAATCCACTCAAAGTCTCCCTTTCCTCTCTCTCTGCTGTAGAACTCTGCAGGACACCCAGGCAGGATGTTGCTGAGGTAATACAAGTGCAAAGAATGTGCAAACACATGTTTTTAAACAGGGAGATGAAAGGGATAGAAATAGCTTAAAATGGTTAGTAAAACGACAGATTATGAACTGAAACCACTCCTGCATAGAGAGATAGGCAGATCAAAGCTCAACACTCTCAGTCCTGAACAGAGAAGCTTTCTTCTATCTTAGTAAGGTCTGGGCAACACAGAAACTACAAAGCCCTGAATTCAGCAATATCTGAAAATTGGACTGTTCCAGTTATAGAAAGGTGGAAATCAATAGAGAGATAGGATTTTTTTTCAAAGATTAAAACATATACAGTAAAACTAACACTTTTAAAGCAGAAAAATGGCTATCACACTTGAATGTGTAGCCCTCAACAGTTCAACAGCTGATAAAAACTTAAAAATGATCAGTTAAAGTGGAAAAAGTATCAGAATTAAAAAAAAAACAGTTCAAATAAGTTTCAAAGGTAAGAAAAATACTCAAAATAGTGCTGCTAGTGAAAATAAGCAATAAAACGCAAAACAGAGGTACTTAATCCACTCAAAGTCTCCCTTTTCTCTCTCTGCTGCTGTAGAACTCTGTAGGACACCCAGGCAGGATGTTGATGAGGTAGTACAAGTGCATAAACTGCACAAACACAGGTTTTTAAAAAGGGAGATGAAAGGGATAGAAATATCTCAAAATAACCAATAAAACTACAGATTCTGGGCTGAAACCACTCTCACAACGACAGGCCACTCAAAGCTTTCCACTCTCACTGATGAACAGAGAAGCTTCCTTCTATCTGAGTAACATCAGGGCAACACAGAAACTAGAAAACAGCCCAGAATTCAGCAAAATCTGAAAACCAGACTGGTTATAGAAAGGTGAGAAACAAGTAGAGAGACAGGATTTTTTTTTCTAAAATTAAAACAGATCTAGTAAAACTAAAACTTTTAAAGCAGAAAAATGGCTATCACACTTGAATGTGTAGCCCTCAACAGTTCAACAGTTGGAAAACACTTAAAAACAATCAGTTAAAATGCAAACAGTATTTGAATTAAAAAAAAAACAGTTCAAATGAGTTGCAAAGTTAATAAAAAATGCTAGGAATAGTGTGCCTAATGAAAATAAGCAATGAAAAGTAAAACAAAGGTACTTAATCAACTCAAAGTCTCACATTTCTTGCTATGATGCTGTACAACTCTGCAGGACACCCAGGCATGAACTTGCTGAGGTATTACTCAAATTTTTATACAGAAAGATAAAAGGGGTAGAAACACTTCAAAATGGCCAATAAAACTACAGATTCTGAGCTGAAACCACTCCAGCAGTGACAGACTGCTCAAAGCTCACTACTCTCACTGATGAACAGAGAAGCTGTCTTCTAGCTTAGTAAGGTCTGGGCAACACAAAAACTACAAAACAGCCCAGAAATCTGAAAAACAGACTCTACTGGTTATAGAAAGGCAGGAAATGAGTAGAGAGATAAGATTTTTTTTTCAAAAATTAAAACAGATACAGTAAAACAGGATCAGAATAAAAAAACAGTTGCAAAGTTAATAAAAAATGCTTGGAATAGTGCGGCTATCGAAAATAAGCAATAAAAAGGAAAACAGAGGTACATAATCAGCTCAAAGTCTCCCTTTTCTCTTTCTGCTGCTGTAGGAATCTGCAGGACACCCAGGCAGGATGTTGCTGAGGTAATGCACGTGCAAAGAATCTGCAAACAAAGGTTATTAAACAGAAAGATGAAAGGGATAGAAATAGCCAAAAATGGCCAGTAAAACTATAGATTCTGAGCTGAAACAACTCCTCCAGGGACAAAGGCTTCTCAAAACTCACCACTCTCATTGATGAACAGAGAATCTTCCTTATATCTTAGTAAGGTCTGGGCAACACAAAAGCTACAAAACAGCCCAGAATTCAGCAAAATCTGAAAACCGGACTCTACTAGCTATAGAATGGTGGAAAACAAATAGAGAGATAGAATTTTTTTTTGTTTTTTTTTTTTTTTTCAAAAATTAAAACACATACTGTAAAACAAACCCTTTTAAAGCAGAAAAATGGCTATTGCACTTGAGTGTGTAGCCCTCAACAGTTCAACAGCTGAAAAAAACTTAAATATGATCAGTTAAAGTCAAAACAGTATCAGAATTCAAGAAACTGTTGAAATAAGTTGCAAAGTTAATTAAAAAATGCTCGGAATATTGCGTTTACTTGAAATAAGCAATAAAAGCCAAAACAAAGGTACGTAATCCACTCAAAGTCTCCCTTTTCTCTGTCTGCTGCTGTAGAAGTTGCCGGACACCCATGCAGGATGTTGCTGAGGTAATACAAATGCAAATGCAAAAACCATGCAAAAACAGGTTTTTAAACAGGTAGATGAAAGGGATAGAAATAGCACAAAATGGCCAGTAAAACTACAGATTCTGAGCTGAAACCAATCCTGCAGTGACAGATAGGCAGATCAAAGCTCAACACTCTCACAGATGAATACGGAAGCTTCCTTCTATCTTAGTAAGGTCTGGACAACACAGAAACTACAAAACACCCCAGAATTCAGCAAAATCAAAAAATAGGACTGTACTGGTTATAGAAAGGTGGGAAACGAGTTGAGAGATAGGATTTTTTTTTAAGAGATTAAGACACATACCGTAAAACTAACACTTTTAAAGCAGAAAAATTGCTATCTCACTTGAATGCGTAGCCCTCAACAGTTGAAAAACACTTAAAAATGATCAGCTAAATTGCAAATAGTATCAGAATTAAAAAAAAAAACAGTTCAAATAAATTGCAAAGTTAATAAAAATACTCAAAATAGTGCTGCTAGCTAAAATAAGCAATAAGAAGAAAACAGAGGTACTTAATCAACTGAAAGTCTCCCTTTTCTCTCTCTCTCTGCTGCTGTAGAACTGTGCAGGACACCCAGGCAGGATGTTTCTGAGGTAATACAAGTGCAAAGAATGCACAAAGTTTTCTAAACAGAAAAATGAAAGGGATAGAAATATCCCAAAATTGGCTAATAAAACTACAGATTCTGAGCTGAAACCACTCCTGCAGCAACAAGCTGCTCAAAGCTTACCACTCTCACTGATGAGCAAATAAGCTTCCTCCTATCGTAGTAAGGTCTGGACAACACAGAATCTACAAAACAGCCCAGAATTCAGCAAAATCTGAAAACTGGACTCTACTGGTTATAGAAAGGCAGTAAACAAGTAGAGAGATAGGATTTTTATTTTACAAAAATTAAAACATATCCAGTAAAACAAACACTTTTAAAGCAAAAAAATGGCTATCACACTTGAGTGTGTAGCCCTCAATAGTTCAACAGTTGAAAAATACTTAAAAACAATCAGTTAAAGTGCAAACAGTATTTGAATACAAAAAACAGTTCAAATAAGTTGCAAAGTTAATAAAAAATGCTTGGAATAGCATGGCTAGTGAAAATGAGCAATAAAAAGCAAAACAGAGGTACTTAATCCAGTCAAAGTCTCCTTTTTCTCTCTCTGCTGGTGCAAAAAAATGGCTATTGCACTTTAGTGTGCAGCCCTCAACAGCTTAACAGTTGAAAAACAAACAATTGAAGTAAAAAAAACAATAAAACAGAATAAATCAGGGTATCCAAAAAAGCACTTGTCCACTGATACGATGTTATTGTCTTAACGCAACTTTTATTTAAAAAACAAGAAACGTTTTCGCTACCACCACTGTAGTAGCTTCCTCAGAGTACATCCTATGACATTAAAAGATTTTAATTTAAGCATAAAAAGGCGCCAAATTGCAAATCGAATTTGTCATCACCTAAAAGGTATAGTAACATTTCATTACAGTTAGCGCTAATGTTTACTCTAATCTGTAAACAATCGGGCAGTTGGATACAGCCTATAAACTTCCAAATGACACTTGAGATTAACAACAGTAAAATAAATGACTGTAAACAACAATCAGTTCACTTTTAAAAAACAACAAGTGCCATTATGCTTCCCAAGTGGTCGGAGATACTGAGTTTCGTACTACTGAAAAATGCCTAATCAGGAAGTTAGAGTATTATTCCCAATACTCCTAGAATGAGCTAGTCTGTCCTTCATTAAGTTAGTGTGAAGCATTTCAGTAAATTAAAAGACTTTCTTATTAAAGAAGAAGTCGCAAATGTTTTAATTGTTCGTTTTTCATAAGTCATGTAGGTTAAATGTTCTACTTCGAAGTCAGTATACTAATCTACGAGTCTCTGACTTCCAGAAGAGAAGTCCGCTTGTCAGACCCAGTAAGATGTTATAACTTAATGTGTGACTTAAATAAGCCTTATAAAGGCAAACGGTTAGTGTACTCCTTATTCTAGATGCACCAAGTAAAAAGAAAGGGTGTATAAAAGCTTGTAACGTAGCAAGAAAGCGAGCCTGTACGTGTTGCAATTGCTGGAAGTACAATAATCATACTGCTGCAAATTGAAACTCCACCTTGAAATCTAAAGTTAAATTACTGACAAGCAGTGTGACTGGGATGTGTAGTATACACAAAATTCGTCAGACCTATATCTAGGCAACTCATACACTGACTCTAAATGTGATAGATCTACCATGAACAGACTGGAAATGTAAATGTGTTGACAACTGAAGTAGCAATGTAGAACACAAAGCTATACCTATGTAAAAGAGTGAATACGTTGTAAAATATGTGATTGCTAAGGAAATGATCTACTTGATGATAACAGAATATAAGCAAGAAAAAGTAAGAATAAGAAGTGAATGTCAAGACCCAGTAATAGTCAATGATTTGTGTTGTGTAATAAAGAAGAAGAAAAAACCAGAATAAGAGAAAGAGCTATCTTAAATAACTCTTAAGTTTTAATAGGCAAGAGATGTTGCAGTTATCATTCAAACCTGGTGGATGAAATGCGTTAAGTTTTAACTGCCATTCTAGTTCTTTAGTTTCCAAGAGTATAGATGCAGGGCCACCTCTGATATTGTGAGGGACATGGTCAATTGCATTAAATAGAAAACTGTGACCTTTATTGTGCTTTATGTGCTTAGAAAGTGCATTATCTTCCTTGCCTTTTTTAATGGCATACATATGCTGATAAATTCTTTCTTTGAATTTACGCTCAGTTTTACCAATATAATATGCTGAACAACAGACGCAAGTTGCCAAGTAAACTATGAATTTTGTGTTGCAGTTAACTTTATATTGGATAGTGAGCCTTCTGCCATTCAGTTGGACAGAGTTACCTGTTCTAAGACATCTGCACCAGTTACAATTACCACAAGTAAATGTTCCTTTCTGACGTGTGAGGGGATCAGAGTGTTTGTTACTCTCTAATAAAGCTTTTAAATTCTTACCTCTCCTGTAAATTATGAGAGGTTTATCTCCCAATTTTTCAAGAAGTAAACTATTGCCTGTGATAAAGTGCCAATTTTTAAACAGTATAGAACTAATATACTTTGAATCCATATTAAAAGCTGTTATAAAGCTAGAAGAATAATGATGTTGGTTTGTAGTTGTTTCCTCTACTAACCCTGAGATGGTTGTCAGGTCCATTGTTGACATCAGTACTGTAGCTGGAGATTCACTTCTACATTGTGTGTGAGTATTGTAAAGTAAGGGTTTATAAAGACCGTTAAGTCTCTTGTTCTTAACTTCTATTGTGAGCTCTTGAATTAGGGACCCTGGATAATCATGGCTACAGAACATTTCAAAGAGGAGTGAACACTCCCTATTGAAATGAGTTTCAGTGCTACACATTCTAGCTGCTCGAATGAGCTGGCCCTTAACTATCGATCTTTATTGTTTGTATGGATGTTGACTTGAAAAATGAAGAAGTGAATTACAGTAGGTGGGTTTTCTATGGATAGTAGAGGAAAGTGTCCCTGTGACTTTGTTTTTTTCAAGTCTGACATCTAAATATTCAATGGAATCCATTGAGAAGTGGTAAGTAAATTTGAAAAATGACGTGGTGTTGTTCATATAGTCAATGACAGACACAGCGTCTTGTTCGGAGCCTCTAAAGAGGATGAAGATATCATCCAAGTATCTGGTGTAATAAATTAGGTGGTGTGCTACTTGAGGGCTTTGGAGAATAATTTTTTTCTCCCAATAGGCTACTACCATGTTAGCCACAGTAGTGCCACAAGGTGAACCCATTGCTATGCCTTGAGTTTGTAGGAAGAACTGTTTTTCAAAAATAAAGAAGTTAGATGTTAATATGATCTCTATTAGTTCAGTAACTGTGTTAATTTCAGTTTTTGATGCTCCTAACTCAAACAGCATGATAGCAATCCATTCTGAAGCCTCCTGGTGTGGGATGGAAGTATATAAGTCCACCACATCTATCGTTAAGAAGTTGTAGTCAGAAGTCAAGTTAAGATGGTTAATGTTTGAAAGAAATGACCATGAATCCTTACAAATGCAAGGGATTAGTTTAAGATATTTTGCCAAAATGCTGTCCACTAAGCGAGCACAAGGGTGAGTCATAGAGGACCTGCCATCTATGAGTGCTCTGATTGGTGGATCATGTAAGTTCTTGTGAATTTTCGGAATTCCGAAAATAATAGGCGTTTTTGGTGTAATAATGTCTATGTAGTGGTATACTTCATTATTAATGTTCCCTGACAAAAAAAGATCCCTAAAATAGCCTCTATTTCTTGAAAATGTAATATTCATCTCATTAAGGGAGGAGGGTCTATAGGCTGGGCTCTCAGAAATACGTAACATTCTTGTCGAATAATCAACATTATCAAAAATTACTAGCCCACCTCCTTTGTCAGGTTTAAGTACCCTCACTGGAATATTACGAAGTTCCCTTAGTAGTGAATGTTGCTCCTTAGTGATATTAAACTTCTGTTTCTTAGCTAAAGCCTTATAGTGTGCTTCAAAGTATCTTAAATCAAACTCACAAGCTCTTTCAAATAAGGCCAAGTCTGGATGTAAGGGAGGATTATAAACACTCAGAAGTTTCAAATTGTGTAGCTCATATTGCATAGAGACAGAAAATAGTAAACCTAAATTAAGTTTCCTAGTGTAGTATTTTAAGTCAATAATAGTTTCAGTAAGGTTAAAATGGCAGTTAGGTACAAAGGTATTGCCCAGAGATAACAAATCAATCAATTCTTGCTCAATTGTGAAGTTAGAAAAATTGTAAATGTAAAAGTCACCTTTAGTATTAGTGAGAATAGTTGGTCGGTCAGGAAGTGATGCATCAGTACCATTATTCAACTGGAAGGTTATTGATTGTTCCAGTTTGTCTTCCTCTGACCTTGGTGGCGTTTGTTGTGCCTTTGGCCTAAAAAACCTGTGTTATCGTTGTTATGACTTTGAGGAATATAGGTAGGAGCATGTTGCTGCAAGCTGTTATTGGTGTTCTGATTAAAGTTATTCCTGTTAGCACGGATTCTATTACTGCGTCTAGGACCTATATTAGATGCTGTTGGTTCTTGTGTTGAAGGCATTTGATGGTTGTGGTCCCAGTCATCATCAGGACTACTGTGTTCAAATGTCTGTTGTTCTCCATTTTGTACTAGGTGACCACGAGGAAGATTAAATTTTTCGTAGGCTTTATTTTGCTGGTATGCTAGTTTGTCTCGATTAAGTTTTTTTGTTTTATTGCCTTTCAGTTTAATGAGGAGTGTGTCTATGCTGTTAAAGATGCACGTGTAGTCATATTTATAACTGTTGAAGTCCAAGTCAGTTTTTATTGAGTTATCTAACTCATTAAGTTCAGAAGTCAGTGAAGAGATATGGGTAGAATAATGTTTTATAATTAAATCTAAGAGTTGGAAGCCTTGTTGATCAAAAAGTGTTTTTAAATCATTTAGGAAAGAAACATCATTGATAAGCCCCGTAAGGGGCAAAAGTGTTCCCGCAAACCTTTAGGGACGATTTTGTCCTTTACACACTGTTTGAAATAGCAGACTTCCAGTTGCAATTTATGAAGGTTTACTAATTTGCTGTCAAAAATCTGAAGTTTGCTCACCAGTGAGTCCGAGGAAAAAAAATTAGATGAATGTTGTGCCGGTAGTTCCTGTATTCCTTGTTGAAAAAATGAAAAGGAATTAAGATCTGATATCCAATCCTGGAGTAGAGAAACGCCAATAAGCACCGTGTTTTGATCGTTGTTAGCTGGATTGTGCGTACCACTGCTGGCCGGTGTTGTGTGGAGTGAAGGTGTATTACTTCCTTCAGCAGTCAGCCGATTGGGACGTTGAGCCGCTGTAATAAGTGTAGGGCTGCTAGTTGAAGGCAAATTGCTCTGCAATAAAGTACTGCCCACATTTCCTTGCTTAAGTTTTAAGTCCAAATGGTCATGGCGGACATTCAACATGTCCAGTCTTTTCGTAATGACCGCCAAAATGGTAGTCATGTCGCTGTTCGTCTCATTTGGTTCCGTGTTAAGCCCAAAAATATTTGGGCTTGCTGGACTTTCCGGATTCCCTGTAGCCATGAAACAACCACAAAAAACAAACAATTGAAGTAAAAAAAACAATAAAACAGAATAAATCAGGGTATCCAAAAAAGCACTTGTCCACTGATACGATGTTATTGTCTTAATGCAACTTTTATTTAAAAAAACAAGAAATGTTTTCGCTACCACCACTGTAGTAGCTTCCTCAGAGTACATCCTATGACATTAAAAGATTTTAATTTAAGCATAAAAAGGCGCCAAATTGCAAATCAAATTTGTCATCACCTAAAAGGTATAGCAACATTTCATTATAGTTAGCGCTAATGTTTACTCTAATCTGTAAACAATTGGGCAGTTGGATACAGCCTATAAACTTCCAAATGACACTTGAGATTAACAACAGTAAAATAAATGACTGTAAACAACAATCAGTTCACTTTTAAAAAACAACAAGTGCCATTATGCTTCCCAAGTGGTCGGAGATACTGAGTTTCGTACTACTGAAAAATGCCTAATCAGGAAGTTAGAGTATTATTCCCAAGACTCCTAGAATGAGCTAGTCTGTCCTTCATTAAGTTAGTGTGAGGCATTTCAGTAAATTAAAAGACTTTCTTATTAAAGAAGAAGTCGCAAATGTTTTAATTGTTCGTTTTTCATAAGTCATGTAGGTTAAACGTTCTACTTCGAAGTCAGTATACTAATCTACGAGTCTCTGACTTCCAGTAGAGAAGTCCGCTTGTCAGACCCAGTAAGATGTTATAACTTAATGTGTGACTTAAACAAGCCTTATAAAGGCAAACGGTTAGTGTACTCCTTATTCTAGATGCACCAAGTAAAAAGAAAGGGTGTATAAAAGCTTGTAACGTAGCAAGAAAGCGAGCCTGTACGTGTTGCAAATGCTGGAAGTACAATAATCATACTGCTGCAAATTGAAACTCCTCCTTGAAATCTAAAGTTAAATTACTGACAAGCAGTGTGACTGGGATGTGTAGTACACACAAAATTCGTCAGACCTATATCTAAGCAACTCATACACTGACTCCAAATGTGATAGATCTACCATGAACAGATTGGAAATGTAAATGTGTTGACAACTGAAGTAGCAATGTAGAACACAAAGCTATACCTATGTAAAAGAGTGAATAAGTTGTAAAATATGTGATTGCTAAGGAAATGATCTACTTGATGATAACAGAATATAAGCAAGAAAAAGTAAGAATAAGAAGTGAATGTCAAGACCCAGTAATAGTCAATGATTTGTGTTGTGTAATAAAGAAGAAGAAATAAACAGAATAAGAGAAAGAGCTATCTTAAATAACTCTTAAGTTTTAATAGGCAAGAGATGTTGCAGTTATCATTCAAACCTGGTGGATGAAATGCGTTAAGTTTTAACTGCCATTCTAGTTCTTTAGTTTCCAAGAGTATAGATGCAGGGCCACCTCTGATATTGTGAGGGACATGGTCAATTGCATTAAATAGAAAACTGTGACCTTTATTGTGCATTATGTGCTTTGAAAGTGCATTATCTTCCTTGCCTTTTTTAATGGCATACATATGCTGATAAATTCTTTCTTTGAATTTATGCTCAGTTTTACCAATATAATATGCTGAACAACAGACGCAAGTTGCCAAGTAAACTATGAATTTTGTGTTGCAGTTAACTTTATATTGGATAGTGAGCCTTCTGCCATTCAGTTGGACAGAGTTACCTGTTCTAAGACATCTGCACCAGTTACAATTACCACAAGTAAATGATCCTTTCTGACGTGTGAGGGGGTCAGAGTGTTTGTTACTCTCTAATAAAGCTTTTAAATTCTTACCTCTCCTGTAAATTATGAGAGGTTTATCTCCCAATTTTTCAAGAAGTAAACTATTGCCTGTGATAAAGTGCCAATTTTTAAACAGTATAGAACTAATATACTTTGAATCCATAGTAAAAGCTGTTATAAAGCTAGAAGAATAATGATGTTGGTTTGTAGTTGTTTCCTCTACTAACCCTGAGATGGTTGTCAGGTCCATTGTTGACATCAGTACTGTAGCTGGAGATTCACTTCTACATTGTGTGTGAGTATTGTAAAGTAAGGGTTTATAAAGACCGTTAAGTCTCTTGTTCTTAACTTCTATTGTGAGCTCTTGAATTAGGGACCCTGGATAATCATGGCTACAGAACATTTCAAAGAGGAGTGAACACTCCCTATTGAAATGAGTTTCAGTGCTACACATTCTAGCTGCTCGAATGAGCTGGCCCTTAACTATCGATCTTTTATGTTTGTATGGATGTTGACTTGAAAAATGAAGAAGTGAATTACAGTAGGTGGGTTTTATATGGATAGTAGAGGAAAGTGTCCCTGTGACTTTGTTTTTTTCAAGTCTGACATCTAAATATTCAATGGAATCCATTGAGAAGTGGTAAGTAAATTTGAAAAATTACGTGGTGTTGTTCATATTGTCAATGACAGACACAGCGTCTTGTTCGGAGCCTCTAAAGAGGATGAAGATATCATCCAAGTATCTGGTGTAATAAATTAGGTGGTGTGCTACTTGAGGGCTTTGGAGAATAAATTTTTTCTCCCAATAGACTACTACCATATTAGCCACAGTAGTGCCACAAGGTGAGCCCATTGCTATGCCTTGAGTTTGTAGGAAGAACTGTTTTTCAAAAATAAAGAAGTTAGATGTTAATATGATCTCTATTAGTTCAGTAACTGTGTTAATTTCAGTTTTTGATGCTCCTAACTCAAACAGCATGATAGCAATCCATTCTGAAGCCTCCTGGTGTGGGATGGAAGTATATAAGTCCACCACATCTATCGTTAAGAAGTTGTAGTCAGAAGTCAAGTTAAGATGGTTAATGTTTGAAAGAAATGACCATGAATCCTTACAAATGCAAGGGATTAGTTTAAGATATTTTGCCAAAATGCTGTCCACTAAGCGAGCACAAAATAGTGCTGCTAGTCAAAATAAGCAATAAAAAGCAAAACAGAGGTACTTAATCCACTCAAAGTCTCCCTTTCCTCTCTCTCTGCTGTAGAACTCTGCAGGACACCCAGGCAGGATGTTGCTGAGGTAATACAAGTGCAAAGAATGTGCAAACACATGTTTTTAAACAGGGAGATGAAAGGGATAGAAATAGCTTAAAATGGTTAGTAAAACGACAGATTATGAGCTGAAACCACTCCTGCATAGACAGATAGGCAGATCAAAGCTCAACACTCTCAGTCCTGAACAGAGAAGCTTTCTTCTATCTTAGTAAGGTCTGGGCAACACAGAAACTACAAAGCCCTGAATTCAGCAATATCTGAAAATTGGACTGTTCCAGTTATAGAAAGGTGGAAATCAATAGAGAGATAGGATTTTTTTTCAAAGATTAAAACATATACAGTAAAACTAACACTTTTAAAGCAGAAAAATGGCTATCACACTTGAATGTGTAGCCCTCAACAGTTCAACAGCTGATAAAAACTTAAAAATGATCAGTTAAAGTGGAAAAAGTATCAGAATTAAAAAAAAAAACAGTTCAAATAAGTTGCAAAGGTAATAAAAATACTCAAAATAGTGCTGCTAGTGAAAATAAGCAATAAAAAGCAAAACAGAGGTACTTAATCCACTCAAAGTCTCCCTTTTCTCTCTCTGCTGCTGTAGAACTCTGTAGGACACCCAGGCAGGATGTTGATGAGGTAGTACAAGTGCAAAAACTGCACAAACACAGGTTTTTAAAAAGGGAGATGAAAGGGATAGAAATATCTCAAAATAACCAATAAAACTACAGATTCTGGGCTGAAACCACTCTCACAACGACAAGCCACTCAAAGCTTTCCACTCTCACTGATGAACAGAGAAGCTTCCTTCTATCTGAGTAACATCAGGGCAACACAGAAACTAGAAAACAGCCCAGAATTCAGCAAAATCTGAAAACCAGACTGGTTATAGAAAGGTGAGAAACAAGTAGAGAGACAGGATTTTTTTTTCTAAAATTAAAACAGATCTAGTAAAACTAAAACTTTTAAAGCAGAAAAATGGCTATCACACTTGAATGTGTAGCCCTCAACAGTTCAACAGTTGGAAAACACTTAAAAACAATCAGTTAAAAGGCAAACAGTATTTGAATTAAAAAAAAACAGTTCAAATGAGTTGCAAAGTTAATAAAAAATGCTAGGAATAGTGTGTCTAATGAAAATAGGCAATGAAAAGTAAAACAAAGGTACATAATCAACTCAAAGTCTCACATTTCTTGCTATGATGCTGTACAACTCTGCAGGACACCCAGGCATGAACTTGCTGAGGTATTACTCAAATTTTTATACAGAAAGATAAAAGGGGTAGAAACACTCCAAAATGGCCAATAAAACTACAGATTCTGAGCTGAAACCACTCCAGCAGTGACAGACTGCTCAAAGCTCACTACTCTCACTGATGAACAGAGAAGCTGTCTTCTAGCTTAGTAAGGTCTGGGCAACACAGAAACTACAAAACAGCCCAGAATTCAGCAAAATCTGAAAAACAGACTCTACTGGTTATAGAAAGGCAGGAAACGAGTAGAGAGATAAGATTTTTTTTTCAAAAATTAAAACAGATACAGTAAAACAGGATCAGAATAAAAAAACAGTTGCAAAGTTAATAAAAAATGCTTGGAATAGTGCGGCTATCGAAAATAAGCAATAAAAAGGAAAACAGAGGTACATAATCAGCTCAAAGTCTCCCTTTTCTCTTTCTGCTGCTGTAGGAATCTGCAGGACACCCAGGCAGGATGTTGCTGAGGTAATGCACGTGCAAAGAATCTGCAAACAAAGGTTATTAAACAGAAAGATGAAAGGGATAGAAATAGCCAAAAATGGCCAGTAAAACTATAGATTCTGAGCTGAAACAACTCCTCCAGGGACAGAGGCTTCTCAAAGCTCACCACTCTCATTGATGAACAGAGAATCTTCCTTATATCTTAGTAAGGTCTGGGCAACACAAAATCTACAAAACAGCCCAGAATTCAGCAAAATCTGAAAACCGGACTCTACTAACTATAGAATGGTGGAAAACAAATAGAGAGATAGAATTTTTTTTTGTTTTTTTTTTTTTCAAAAATTAAAACACATACTGTAAAACAAACCCTTTTAAAGCAGAAAAATGGCTATTGCACTTGAGTGTGTAGCCCTCAACAGTTCAACAGCTGAAAAAAACTTAAATATGATCAGTTAAAGTCAAAACAGTATCAGAATTCAAGAAACTGTTGAAATAAGTTGCAAAGTTAATTAAAAAATGCTCGGAATATTGCGTTTACTTGAAATAAGCAATAAAAGCCAAAACAAAGGTACGTAATCCACTCAAAGTCTCCCTTTTCTCTGTCTGCTGCTGTAGAACTTGCCGGACACCCATGCAGGATGTTGCTGAGGTAATACAAATGCAAATGCAAAAACCATGCAAAAACAGGTTTTTAAACAGGTAGATGAAAGGGATAGAAATAGCACAAAATGGCCAGTAAAACTACAGATTCTGAGCTGAAACCAATCCTGCAGTGACAGATAGGCAGATCAAAGCTCAACACTCTCACAGATGAATACGGAAGCTTCCTTCTATCTTAGTAAGGTCTGGACAACACAGAAACTACAAAACACCCCAGAATTCAGCAAAATCAAAAAATAGGACTGTACTGGTTATAGAAAGGTGGGAAACGAGTTGAGAGATAGGATTTTTTTTTCAGAGATTAAGACACATACCGTAAAACTAACACTTTTAAAGCAGAAAAATTGCTATCTCACTTGAATGCGTAGCCCTCAACAGTTGAAAAACACTTAAAAATGATCAGCTAAATTGCAAACAGTATCAGAATTAAAAAAAAAACAGTTCAAATAAATTGCAAAGTTAATAAAAATACTCAAAATAGTGCTGCTAGCTAAAATAAGCAATAAGAAGAAAACAGAGGTACTTAATCAACTGAAAGTCTCCCTTTTCTCTCTCTCTCTGCTGCTGTAGAACTGTGCAGGACACCCAGGCAGGATGTTGCTGAGGTAATACAAGTGCAAAGAATGCACAAAGTTTTCTAAACAGAAAAATGAAAGGGATAGAAATATCCCAAAATTGGCTAATAAAACTACAGATTCTGAGCTGAAACCACTCCTGCAGCGACAAGCTGCTCAAAGCTTACCACTCTCACTGATGAGCAAATAAGCTTCCTCCTATCGTAGTAAGGTCTGGACAACACAGAATCTACAAAACAGCCCAGAATTCAGCAAAATCTGAAAACTGGACTCTACTGGTTATAGAAAGGCAGTAAACAAGTAGAGAGATAGGATTTTTATTTTACAAAAATTAAAACATATCCAGTAAAACAAACACTTTTAAAGCAAAAAAATGGCTATCACACTTGAGTGTGTAGCCCTCAATAGTTCAACAGTTGAAAAATACTTAAAAACAATCAGTTAAAGTGCAAACAGTATTTGAATACAAAAAACACTTCAAATAAGTTGCAAAGTTAATAAAAAATGCTTGGAATAGCATGGCTAGTGAAAATGAGCAATAAAAAGCAAAACAGAGGTACTTAATCCAGTCAAAGTCTCCCTTTTCTCTCTCTGCTGGTGCAAAAAAATGGCTATTGCACTTTAGTGTGCAGCCCTCAACATCTTAACAGTTGAAAAACACTTAAAAACCTATCACTTAAAGTGCAGACAGGATCAGAATAAAAAAAAACAGTTCAAATAAGTTGCTAAATTAATAAAAAATGCTCAGAATAGTGCGGCTAGCAAAAATAAGCAATAAAAAAGAAAACAGAGGTACATAATCCACTCAAAGTCTTCCTTTTCTCTCTCTGTTGCTGTAGAACTCTGCAGGACACCCAGGCAGGATCTTGTTAGGTAATACAAGTGCAAAAAAGTGCTATCATGGGTTTTTAAACAGAAAGATGAAATGGATAGAAATAGCCCAAAATGGCCTATAAAACTACAGATTCTGAGCTAAAACCATTCCTCCAGTGACAGATAGATAGGTTACTCAAAGCTCACCACTCTCACTGATGAACAGAAAAGTTTCCTTCTGTCTTAGGAAGGTCTGGGGAACACAGAAACTGCAAAACAGCCCAGAATTCAGCAGTATCTGAAAAGCAGACTCTACTGGTTATAGAAAGGCATGAAACTAGTAGAGAGATAAGATTTTTTTTTCAAAAATTAAAACAGATACAGTAAAACAAACACTTTTAAAGCACAAAAATGGCCATCACACTTGAGTGTGCTGCTCTCAACAGTTTAACAGTTAAAAACATTTAAAAACTATCAGTTAAAGTGCAGACAGGATCAGAAATTAAAAAAAACTGTTCAAATAAGTTGCAAAATTAATAAAAATTAATAAAATATAAATGGAATAGTGCAGCTGGCAAAAATAAGCAATAAAAAGCATTACCTAGGTTCTTAATCCACTCAAAGTATACCTTTTCTCTCTTTGCTGCTGTAGAACTCTGGAGGACACCCAACCAGGATCTTGCTGAGATAATACAAGTGCAAAAAAACGTGCAAACACAGGTTTTTAAACAGAAAGATGAAAGGGATAGAAATAGTCCAAAATGGCCAATAAAACTACAGATTCTGAGCTGAAACCACTCCTCCAGCAATAGATAGGCTGCTCAGTCCTCACCATTCTCACTGATGAATAGAGAAGCTTCCTTCTATGTTAGTAAGGTTTGGGCAGCAAAGGTGGGAAATGAGTAGAAAGGTGGGAAACGAGTAGAGAGGATTTTTTTTTTGTTTTTTCAAAAAGTAAAATAGATGCAGTAAAACAAGCACATTTAAAGAAGTAAATTGGCTATCACACTTGAGTTTGTATCCTTCAACAGTTTAACAGTTGAAAAACACTTAAAAACAATAAAAGTGCAAACAATATCAGAATTCAAAAAACAGTTCAAATAAGTTGCAAAGTTAATAAAAATGGCTGGAATAGTGCAGCTAGTGAAAACAAGCAGTAAAAAGCAAAACAGAGGTACTTAATCCATTCAAAGTCTCCCTATTCTCTCTCTGCTGCTGTAGAACTCTGTAGAACACCCAGGCAGGATCTTGCAGAAGTAATACAAGTGCCGAAAACCTGCAAACATGAGTTTTTAAAAAGAAAGATAAAAGGGATAGAAATAGCCCAAAATGGCCAATAAAACTACAGATTTGGAGCTGAAACCATTTCTCCAGTGACAGGTAGGCTGCTTAACGCTCACCACTCTCACTGATGAACAGAGAAGCTTCCTTCTATCTAAGTAAGGTCTGGGCAACACAGAAACTACAAAGCAGCCAGAATTCAGCAAAATCTAAAAACTGGACTCTACTGGTTATAGAATGATGGGAAATGAGTAGAGAGTTAGGACTTTTTTTTTCAATAATTAAAACAAACAGTAAAACAAGCACTTTTAAAGCAGAAAAATGTCTATCACACTTGAGTGTATAACCCTCAAATGCTCCTTTTTTTGAATGAAAATTTATATGTTCACCAGAAAATACATGATTACTTTATTTCTTCTATTTTGTTTTCCCATTGAATTATACTTATGTTGATTCCCAAATTTTATACCTAACACAGAAATTTCATTAATTGTAAAATATTTACCCTTGATCTCTACTATATCACCTAAACCTCTACTTTTCTTTTTATTTAAAGCCACCCTTATGATCTCCAGAATCTCATTTGTGCAAATGATTATTTTTTTATCCAAATTTTTTTTTGCAATTATTAAAATGGCATATGTTAACAGAACTGGAATTATTAACCATTCAGATGTTATATACCCCACCTCATTCATTTTGCATTTACTTTACATACTATTACATTCATAACTGATGAAAAGAATTTACAATGTCCCTGTATTACACTACTCTTCATATGTACCTCTTGGGTTAAACAGACATTTACAAGTATTTTTACTTTAACATTACTACTATATGCTGACATATATAATTTCTTAATTTGCTCATTTATACTATATTCTTTCATTATTACTCATAAGATTTCATATGTGACAGTGTCAAATGCCTTATTAAAGTCTCCTGTCATATTTGTTTATTTTCTGTTCATAATATCATTCCCAATTTCTCTATCATTGATAATTCTTGACGACGCTTCCCTTTATACTATATATGTTATTTTCCATAATATTTTCCATTTTAGTTTGAATGTCATTTGTCTTAGTTTCACAAAGAGCGTATAATCATTATTATTCAATAACACTGGTCTCCAGTTTTTAAATTCTCTTCTATGTTTCTTCCAGCATATGAATTTAAGTATTCCACTACATAAATTCTTTATACATAAAAACTTCATTTCACCATTCATTCAAAAACTTAAAAAATTTTTTTTTTCCAATTACATTTTTGTACTTTTCATATCCTATTCCATACTGGCCTGCATCAACATCTATATTTACTTGTCACAATATTTTACTCGCTGATTTAAAGAAAGCTCTTTTTCTAACACTTTATTCACTTTTCTGTTAACTTTTTTAACTTTCCATGTTTTTTACTACCTTTTTGCTTTAAACACATCTTGTACGTATTCTAATACACATCCATAATGTTTTCCTTAATTCTTTCTGTTTCTCCCTTTACATTTTTTTATTTTTCTCAGTAAACTACTATATTCATTTACTAATCTAGTTAAGTAACTCAATATTTCTTCTCTTTTTCTTTGGAAAAATATCTTTGGTTATATCTGTGTATTATTGCTTGATTTCTTTCATATAAATCTTTTTTTTTGGCACTTGCTAGCATTATGGTCTAAATTTTTCAATGCATCATTATATGTTTTTTAATATTTTTTCTTTCTCTACTTTTCTCACATCATATCACCACTTGAACAAAAAAATTATATAGTTTTCCTTAAATATATCAACCATTCAGACCAATTTTTATAGAATGTTCTTATAGTAATATGATGTTTTACATAACTGTATTACTAAACTTTGCCCTTCTTTACTCCATGCTTTCTTATCCTTTTATTCCTTTGCCTATTTTATATATTCCTTGTTTTCTTTTACCTCTAGCCATATTGCAAGATGAACAGAAAATTGTGTTTCAACTACCTCTCCTTCTTCTATAACAAAGTGTTCTGATATCTGATAATATAAAATAATCAGTTCTATACATCCCCATTTTGAAAGTCTATGATTGTTGGTCCTAAAGTTTTAACTTACCATATCTTATAACATCTAATATTTTTCTTATCATTTCTTTTCACAGTCTCCTGTTTTTATAATATTCATATTTATCACTGCAATGTCTAAAATTTGATGAAATAAGCATTCCCGTTCTTTACAGTTAGTAAAAGCATATAATGTTATAATTCTATATACTTGTTTTCCCATTTTAAATCTACAGTGCTTAATCTTGCCATTTTTTGCTAAAGTTAGATCGAATATCTTAACAGTATTTCTACAGAACGTGGCTATTCCAGAACATCTCTCATTTCATAAATTCCAGATTATCTTTTCCGCATAGCTTCTCTGTTTGTAATATTTCTTCATTTTTTTTTAAATTGTTTGTATTCTAATATAATTATAGCTACATTACATTTGGTACACCACTCGAAAATTCCTACTCTTCTTACTATATTCTTAATACTATATACAAAAAGCACTCTAAAATTTTAATTTTCCATTTTTCCTTAACTTCATGGCTCATAGCAAATTATTAGGCTAGCTTTCTTAATAGGCCATTCTAAATGTAACCAATTTCCATCCCAAAGGTGAGAATCAAACCCTGTACCTTGTCTCTGTTACTCAAACACATTAACTGTTATAACAAGCCCCAAATATTTAGCCACATGTATTATTTTTCATCCAATTTCTTTCTTTTTTCTTTCAAACTTATCGCTTAAATTTTCTTTTTCTGTCTTTTACCCTTTTAACAATAACATAATTTTTCCCTTTTATTAGCTTCTAGTTTGTCTTCTTTGTCAAATATTTCAGAACATTCTTCTATGTTTTCTTCATTACGTTTTTTTGGATAACATTTTATCTTCTCTTTTTACTCTTCACTTTGTTCATTTTGTTCTCTTACATAGGTTCATAGGTAGGTACTAGGCTATTGGCCCTAGGGCCTATATAAGCCTAGCCAAAAAGGTACCATGGCTTTCACCACCCAAGAAAATTATTTTCCTGTGCCCCTGTCAAGCAGAGCCACAGAAGTGATCCCTGGGGTAAATTTCCTATTTCCCATCCAATCATCAAGATTTTTCTTGAAGAGTGCTAATGAGGAGCTTTGTTTGACATAGATAGGTAGTCTGTTCCAGAGTATGGGAAGTCTCTGGGACAGAAATCTGTCCCTCCAGCATGTTCTGTTTACTGTGGTGACCAGGTACAGGTCCCTAGAGCGTGTAGCTTGGAGGGATTGGGATTTCTTTAAATGGAGCATGTCCAACAGCTCTAGGTTTGACATAGCTTTGTATGTTAGGCAGAGATTGCCTCTGAGTAGGCAATATGTGATGGAGTAAAGCTGGAGTTTTTTGAGACGGTCTGCATTGGGCATCTGTTTGAGGCCAGTAATCCTCTTTGTGAGGTATTTCTGCAGCCTTTCCAGTTATTGTAGGTGTCTTGTGAGGTACATGCCAAAAGGGGCATTGTACTCTATAATGGGTCTAATGAGTGATGAGTAGAGGGGAACAATGACCTCTTTTTTTCTGGATGAGAAACCTTTTTTTTGTGATGAGGTGTGCCATGTAGAAGGATTTCCTGACCACTGTGGTGATGTGACTATCAAAGGAGAGGCTACTGTCCACCTGTGTCCCAAGGTCTCATCACACTTTCAGTGTTAAGTAGACTACCACCTATGTGGTAGTTCATGGGTACAGAGTTTTTTTCCCAAAGGGGATGACAATGCACTTTTTGGCATTGAGCTGGAGGCCATGGCTTTGACACCAGGCCTCTGTCTCAGTGAGGCCCTTTTGTAGGATGTCCACATCTTTAGGATTTTTGATTATGGCTCCTAGTTTGCAGTCATCTGCGAACTTAGTTAGCCAAAGACCTTCTGTGTTAGCCTGTACTTCAGAGAAGTAGATACCAAACAGGAGAGGACCCAGGACTGAACCCTGTTGTCACTGGTCTGAAGTAGGATTTGGAGACTGCTACTTTCACAGTTTGGGTTCTGTCAGTAAGCCAGTTGGCAACCCATCTTGTGATATAGGGATTTATACCTAGTTTAGTGAGTTTATCTATGATTCCAGAGTGGGGGATGGTGTTGAAAGGCTTGGCGAGATCTAGATAGGCTGTGTGAACCACCTTACCCTCATCTATGGCTTTGGTGACTGCTTCAAAGAAGTCTATCAGGTTTAGGAGACATGATCTGCCTTTTAGAAACCTGAACTGTGTTGTGTCCAGAGTTTGGAAATTAGCAATGTCTTTGAGTTCCATGATGATATGTTCCATGGCCTTGCAGACCTTCTTATCCGGCTAATGAGGCAGTAGTTCCCGAGGTCTGTCATGGCTCCCTCTTTTTTGGAGTGGGATAACCATCACAATGTGCCATTCAATGGGCACAAAGCTGGAGGTGATGCTATGATTGAACATGGTACTTAGGTGGGGTGCCAGTTCATTCTGTAGTTCATGTAGAATGCAGCTTGGGATGTCATCAGGTCCCATGGATGCTGTATTCTTGGCTTTGGAGAGTGAGGTTTGTACCTGTGCAGCCATGATTACAGGAACTTTGCATTCTTCTGGTATAGAGATGGGCCCTTTAGGAGGTGAGAGTGGGTAAAGTTAGCACTGAACCTATTTGCCAGGATGTTGGCAATATCAGTTGTTTCTTTATATTTAGTGCCAGCAGATATGAATGTTGCCATTGAGATTCTTGACATAGCTATAGAATGCTTTGTGGTTGTCTTTAGAATCAGTGGCGATTTTGTTTTCATAACTAGCTTTGGAGGATTTTATGAGGGATCTCAGCTTCTTACTGAGGCTGACCAGGATGTTCCTCCAATCATGGGATTTTACTCTTTTGCAACAGTTTCTTTCTTCTATTGTAGAGTTTGTTTATGGCAGAAGACCAACAGATTGGCTAGTTTTTCCTGGAGGATAGCATCTTGGTTCTGTTAGGGATAGCACGATCCATGCACTCGTGTAAGTGCTTATAAAGTGCATTTGTGTAAGATTCAGCAGTAGTACCTCTATTGTCCATCTGCATGGGTGTTGTGAAGTTTGCCACTTCTGTCTTATTTACTGTTATTTTCTTTTCTGAAATCCATCCACAGTGTCCATTTTTTTTACATTTATGACATTTCAATTCATATTTTTTGCATCATGTCCCATTTCCCTGCAAATATAACATTTTCTTTTGTAACCGTTACATATCAAGAGTTCTTTTCCGCACACAAAAAAAAAAAAAAAAGTTTTGGGTTGTCTCCAGTATTTTACATCACGCCTATTCCCCTGCATATTTATCATGCTTAGCATATGTATATTTTTTTATTTATTTTTTTATCTTTCTATTATTAACACAAACGAACAAAGTACTGATAACCAAACAAGTGAGAAACAAAATAAAGTGCGGGTGCAAGTCCAAGCCACACCACGAATCCACAAATGAATAATGAACGCTGATGTTTAACACTAGTTTATTTTCAATAAAAATGCGTTTTCGCCGCTAAAAAAGCCAGCAGCTTCCTCAGAACAAATACAAAGTATCAACCGCCAAATCATTTAAGTATAGACAGGAAATGCATAAATTCTCGTCATTTCCTGTTCTGGCGTGAATACTCTGAATCAAGAGCACTGCCTTTCAGTTGAGGAACACCATCACTCCTACGATCCTTTGGGACAGGGTCTCCTAACCGTAGCGAATTTCTCGGCGAAAACGCATTTTTATTGAAAATAAACTAGTGTTAAACATCAGCATTCATTATTCATTTGTGGATTCGTGGTGTGGCTTGGACTTGCACCCGCACTTCATCTATTATTAACACAATATTTCAATACCAGCCACCAGTCCATAAATGTCTTTTGTCATAAACTTTTGCAATGTCGAGTTCTTCTTTACATAAAGTTTTCAAATGTCTTTTCAAAGTCTATCTTTCTACCTATGTTCTAAATTGTACTCAAATCTTTTTTGTTTCCCTGTTAAATGCTTTTGCTACATAAGGATTCCATGGGTTACAGTCTTTCTTCTTACGTATTGCCCAAGAAAAGTTTCCATTGAAAAAATAGTTTCAGATATAATTTCACAAAATGTCTCTTTGTTAATAACTATAAATGTTCTTATCTCATGTGCTTTTACTCCAAAATTAGCTATTAAATTGTTCCACACTTGATCCCTGTCCATTTGTTTGTCTTCTTTCCTTTGAAACCTTATCATATACTTCTGTTTTTTTTTTATTTTGTTGTGCCTCCTTTTCTGCTACTCCACCTTTGCCTTATTTTATTTTATCAGCATGTGTGTTCTTTTCCATCTCACCACTATTCTTCAGGATTGTTTCTGCATCCTCCTTTTGTATTATCTCCAAAATGTTTCCCCAGGAAACATCTCCTTTTTTTCTGGCAGACTCTGCACCACATTTCATTAAGTAAATCATCCTGCAACTTCCCTGACTGGAGGGTTGTAATCATATGTCCATCATTTGCTGACATCTCCATCAAATAGGTTTCTTTGAAACATTTCCTCAGAAACATGCACACATTCTTCGGTCTTGATATTTACTTTTGCCTTCATTTCTTGCCCTACTCCATAATATTTTCTCTCTACATCTGCCTTCCTGCTTCTCCAGGCCACCTCTGCACCTGGAATGGAATCAGGAAGTGCTCCTCCAAAATGGTTCCTACTCACAACAGTGATGAGTAGGGAAAGTTCTTTGATGCTCTGTCCAAATTTTCTTCAGTAGTGCAAGTACTACCTTGGGTGTTCCCTGGCCACAAGTCTAGCAAGACTAATATTGTCAAAAAAGGATAAAACAAACAGATACAAAAGAAATAAATAATTCCTGTATTTCCTTTCAACAAGAGTTATGCTCTTCTAATTTTCAGCTGTTATAAGTAAATAAGACATGATCCACACAGCTTCATCATCTTTATCTATCAGGTAATATGCATCAGCTTGAGAAGTTTATACTGAACTTGCAGAACAAATATTTGAAAAGATAGGACATTCCTGGAGGTATATGTGGTTATTTGTACAGTGGTTTAATAAGAATACTTTGGAGTTTCTTTTTCAGTGATGCTGCACTTGTTCTTTAACAACTGAAATAGTCCTGAAACGTTTAACAATCAAAAATATGACTAACAGCTCCTTTTTTAGTTTGATATAGTATGTTTGACAATCAGCCAAAAATATTGTGCTAATTCTGTTGTTCAATCTCATTGCACTAATATTGAGACAAGCACTTGTTCACTTCTATATTTCTGCAGAGTGATACATTGTGACACATTACAGAAATTCAGTGCAGATGTTTCAGAGGCCAACAAGTTAAACATCTAAAATCTCTTCTCTTGCTCTTCTGACCAAAACTATGCAAAGTAATCCTTTAGCAGTCTCCTAACTTGTAGAGTTTTTTTTTTTTCTGTAAGTTAGGAATTAACTTGGAACCAGTTAAAATACATCAGAGGTGAATTATCATGGGGCTTATGTGTATTCTTAGCAGCTTAAAAATTGTATAAATTAAATTTGAGTCCTTTGGAAATCAACATGCGCTGTACTGGGGAGAACCTACACAAATTTCTCTCTTACTTTTGTTCATCTGCATACTTGTTATAATATTCAAATCCATTTCCTTAATCTAAAAGCCTAGTCATGTACCATACCGCCTTGTTAGGTCTGTCATAATTTGCTACTTTAACTACACCAACAAGCTTTCTTAATTATTCAGCCAAAGCCTTCTTTTTTTGTAGCTGAAAAGAATCCAAGCAATCAGCTTTGGAATTTGTATCTGTCAAAAGAAATGTTTATTGTACATGGTTTACAGCTACCAAAATCTTCACTTAGTATCAAACAAAGAGAATAACTTAACGATGCGTTGTAGCAACAATGTTTTCACTCGATTGAAGTAGATATTCCTTCCTTTTAACACATTTCTTGAAGTCTTGAAAATCTGTATATATTTGCAACTTGTCCTGGTTTGCAACTTTTAACATGACACTTTTTCATTCATTCAGTTCTGTTCACTGACTTCACTCTAACTTTGCTACTAGTGACTTAATTTCCTGTTAAGTTCTACTTGCGAGTGCAGCAAGTGTTCTTGTGGAATGAATTACTAGTATTGCCTTACCGGTAACCACAATGTGATACTTTCCTTTCATACAAACCAAGTTAATAATCAACTCAAAATGTCATTGTTTGATATTATTCAGAACCATTGTTGTACATTCAACACTGTAGAAAATAAGTCTCTAAAGTTTCAGTGAATTATTATGACAGAAGGACTTCTGCTGTTACTGACTGTCACTCCACTGACACAATTAAGTGTCCTTTTTTGTAATACAGCAGTCAGTAGACCTACACAAACATGCAAATTGCCACTGTGTGCTGCAGGAATGTCTGAGCTGTTTCTTTCACTATTCATTTAAACCATGCACGTGTTTTGACTAGTTAACTCTTTGTTGATATCAGACCTGCTGTCCAGAAAATTAGTTTTACTTTTTCTACAGTCACTTATTTTGCATATGTCCCATTCTTCACCACACCTTTTAGGTACAGTAGCACAGGAAATTGCATTTTCATCTCACAAAAAGAGGTTTTCCAGTTTGATTCTTGGCTGGTGTGCATTTTGTGTGGAGTCTCTGTGTACTGTCTGTATTTGGGTGGATTTTCTCTAGGTGATCTGGTTACATTCTCTATTGCAAAGACATGCATTAGGTGGACTAGAGACTCTTAACTGGCTGTAAGTGTGAGTGTGTATACATGTGGGTGATGTGGCTCAGGTTTTAGTTTAAAAAATGCCTTAAACTGCAGTAAACTGCAAGCTGCAATGTATCCAGCAGTTGCAACAGTTTAAACCACAAAGGAAGTGCTACAGTGCTCATGTTTGACTGCAAATGCAATACTGACTTTTAAAAGCTTGTTTGCATTAATGAGTGATCAGAATTGGCCAACTGTGCCATCTATCACTTTATGCCCAGGGCAGATTACCCCACCCTAGCTACACTTCTGACAATATGTCATTCTATGAATGTCTTATAAATCTGACAGTGCAAATGTTGCTTTCTGAAATCCTTTTCTATAGATCTAGATTGGAACACTAAAATATACTTGTATTTATTTGCCTATTCACACATTTATTTACTTATTTATTTATATTTTAGTTACCACTTTCCACATTTGTATAATTCTCAAAATGCATCTGTTTCACAGGCTTCAGATTGTGCACTTAATGCATCAAATGAGTGAATAGAGATCTGTGCACTTAATTATACTGATTCAGAAAATGGAATATTGATTAGAATCAGTAGGAAAAGAAAGTCAGCACACCTGGAACTACACACTTCAGCAACTCAAGTAAATACTTGTAGTAAATGACCACAAAACATTTTGGGAGTGGTAAAAACACTTTTTATTAAACCAAAATAGCAAAGAGATAAGTGCTTTCATCAAGAGCCTTCTCAACTTCATCAGATAAGAGCAAATCTTGTCCAAGAAAACAAAGACGAGGACCCAGCAATGGAAAAGCACTCTCCTCAGACTTAACATCCAAATAAGACCGATTGTTAAATTCTCCAAGAGCTCCCATGAGAGAAACCTAGCAAGTGCTGCCAATGATAACCATAAGAACCTTTTACAGCTATGTACTTAACCTAAAGAGTAGGACCCAAGCATGTGCAGAACCGGTGGCCAACGGTATCACACATACTGACCCCACAGAGATAGCAAACCTGCAAGTGGATAGGTTTGGTGAAAATTTCACTCCCTTATCCCATCCTAATCTCCCTCCCCCATGCTTCCCTCACACCTTACATATCTGAAGAGCAGGCCCTCAAAGCCCTGTCCAAGGCAAAGAACATGGCCTCCATAGAACCAGATGACATCTCAGACTGTCTTCTAAACAGGCAAAAACAAGAACTTGCATCACCACTAAGTAGCCTTTTTCAATCATAGCCTGACCACAGGCTTTGTTCTTGCAGAATGGAGAAAGCTAAGTTATTCCCATCCACAAAGGTGGCCTAGCAACATGCCCGGGTAATTAAAGACATAAGTCTGACCAGCCTCATCTGTAAGGCTATGGAATGTATCATTATCAACATTTTAAATAAAGACACAGGTGACCTCCAAATCCTGGATCCTACCCAATTCAGCTTCATAAAAGGTAGATCATGCCTGTTAAATATAGTGGATTTCTTTGAAAGTGTGACCAAGGCCATTAATGAGGGCAAATCTGTGAACACAGCATACCTCGACTTAGCAAAGGCTTTCAGCACAATCCCACATTCAGGCATTACCAATGAACTTAGGAAACTGAATGTAAACCCCTTTGTTGTAAGATGGGTTGCCAACTGGTTTACAAATTGGACACACACTATCAAAGTGGGTGACTCCACATCAACCAGCAGACCTGTTAGCATTGGAGTGCCACAGGGATCAGTACCAGGCCCTTTATTGTTTGGCATATACTTCAGGTCAAACCTAAATGGGTGTGGCTAATCAATTTTGCAGAAAGATCGCAAACTAGGTTCAATCAATGAATCCCCAAATGATGTCAGTATACTTTAGGAGGGAGACTAACAACTGGTGTGTTAGTCACAGTCTCAAACTGAATGCAAAGAAATGCATCATCATTCCCTTTGGCACAAACAAAGTCCCTTCACACTACCAAATCAATAACAATACCCTAAGTACTCATGAAGTGGTAAGAGACCTGGGATCACAGGTTGACAGCAACCTTAACTTCAGCCACCATGTGTCTACCATTGTAAGGAAAGCTTTTCATGTAGATTGCTTGATTAGTAAAGGCATCACCTTGAGGGCAAAAAAGTTATAACCCCTCTATACTTGGCACTTATCTGACCCATAACTGAGTATAACGTCACATTCGGTATGTATCATACTAAGCACCTACAGCAATTACAGAGACCTCAAATAAAAGAAAATCAAGGGTCTCCGGCATGTGCCTTAGAAGGACTGACTAAATTCCTGAGACAATACTCATTATCGTATAGGCTTCATAGGGGAGATTTTTGCCTGGCCTACAGAGCAACCCAAGACCCAAAACGAATGAATTTACTGCACATCTGTAAATCAAATCGGTCTAAGGCAACCCATTCCATGGACTTAAATATGGCCTGCGACTTAAATAGGACATGTTAGAGGGACAGATTTATCTCCCAGTGACTGCTACATATTTGGAATAGACTACCACTTCATGTGAAACAGAGCACCTCTCTGACACTGTTCAAGAGAAATCTGGATGAGTAGATGGGGCACCATACATTCTTGCTGGCAATGGTGCTCACAACCCTCCTGGACATGGGCAGTCATCACTAAATGCAATCTTGGGTATTGACTAGTACTGCTACGGTGTTACATTGAGTTGAAATGGCTAGGCTTAAAATGCCCTCCAGGTCGACAGCCTAGTAATGTTCTGTGATCATGTGAATGAAATAAATAAATATCCCTCATCCAGTACAACATGTGTTAATTTAACCTTGAAGATTGTTGCTGTACAGTACATGTTGATGTTAGCTATTAAGAACAAGAACAGAGGGGGGGGAGTCAAGATTACAGATATGCAGCACTCAAGTTGGGGTTAACCTGGTTCATTTTAATATATATTTATACTGACTTATTTATGTTTTTGGAACTCAAATTAATTTGTGGTGATAATGATCCATTTTACAAATATCTGTACATGTGTAGTCATTACCTTGATGACTGTTGGGCAGTATAGAGTGGACCAGTTGATAAATGGGAACAGTTTGTACAATATTTGAATAATAATGATTCTGGTTGGAGTTTTACTGGGAAGATTGATTTATTTAATGTTGACTTCTTGGATGTCAATGTCACAAAATTAATAGATGGAATGAATGCCACAAATATATATCGTAAACTTTTTACTAAAAATTCAGTATTACGTGTCTAGAGTTGTCATCCACAACACACCATCCATAATATTCCAAAGTCTCAATTTTTATGACTAATATATATATATATATATATATATATATATATATATATATATATATATATATATACACACACACACACACACACACACACACACACACACACACACACACACACACACACACACACACACACACACATCTATCTATCAATATATATATATCTTTTTTTATTTCCTTTTGGGGGTGCACCTTATGATTATCAGGAAGTGGTTTAGGATGTGGGAGCTATGGAATGTTTATATAGTTAGAATCACTTCTACAGATAATTTAGTGCACATTACCTAATATACAATAACATTGCAATACCTAGGAAGGTTCATTTGAAATTTTTGTATATAGCTATACTGTGTATGTGTTTGTGAAGATGGGAGTGATATTATTTCTTGTTATTATAGGTGACTCTTTTAGTAGAATTAAGCAGCATGAAGACTGTTAATTAAAAAAATGTTATACTGGTTTATCAAGGGTCAAGCTCAATGGTACTGTTAGATTTCATGTGAATATGATGGCTCAGTCTGCTTTAAAAAATATAATCAATAAGTGGAATGTTAATGGATTCACTAGACCAGTGAATAGAAAAATGACTTTTCTTCTAATGAAAAAATATAGACGTTGTTCTGACATTTCAAGAAATGCATTTATCAATACTTGAACACCAGAAGCTGCAGATAAATGAATATAAGCTGGTGGGTTCTTCTAGCTGTTATGGGGCTAAGAGGAGTGGAGTAGCTTTTCTATTTACTAGCAGCTTCCCTTTACAAATGAAAGAAATTTTGGAGGATATCCTGGGAAGATATGTGGCAGTCAATGCTGGCTGGAAGGGGAATGTTTGTACCACAGGTCTGGTATATTTACCGGTGCAAACAAAATTGAGGGACTTTAAGAGAATCATGAATACAATAGTGGAGTTCCAGCAAAAGATAAGTCTAACAATGGGTGATACAAATTCAGTTATGAGAGCTTAGGATGTAAATGCTTGTCTCATGATAGTTTCTTTCTCCCAGATGCAGCAAGCATTTAAAACATATTTTGTTTTTTAATGCACTGGTGGATATTGGAGGTTTTGTCCCATTCAGAGGAGGTGTAGGGTTTTACCTTTTATTCACTATGATTTAGAACCTGTTCCAGGGTGGATAGGTGATGCTTATCACTGGAGCATGCTTACATGATAGACCAGCAAAATTGGAGCTAATTATGGTCAGACCAAGCACTGGTCTTTACCACCATAATGTTTTTCTAGTAGAGACTAGAGAAACATTGTGGATTTCCACTGAGTTTTTGAGATGTAGACCTGGCCTATGCTTGTAGGCAATTGTTATTAAGAGATATCAAAATAGGGATATTAGGTCTGTGATATAATAGCATGAACTAAAGAAGGTTTTAAACAGTTTTATTATGACAGGGGGAGTGTATATGACAGCCTGTGGATGGTTACTGGAGCTGCAGAAAAAAACAATAACCTACTTAAGTGTGAAGAAAGCTTAGGGACAGGTTGAAAGTACTTTAAAAAGTTTTATTTTTAGATTACCTCAAAGGGATTGAGACTCTGGCATTAAGGCTAAAGAAGGATATGATATAACGATATATATCAGTGGCAGAGAACAACCAGGTGGGTTAGGGATAATATTAATAATACTGAAGGGGGGCTGTGATCCATTGTTGCATTGCTCCAACAGACCCATTTCACTATGAAACTCTGATTATAAACTATTTGCTGCTTTATTGCCCAGTCAGTTGTTGTGGTTTAAACTTCAGTTGGTGAATTGGGATCAGTTTCTGTTTGCGGTAGGGTGTCAAATCCCATGAAAATATTATTAGAACATTAATGATGATGGAGCCTTTGGCTAGATATATCAGGCAGTTATGCATAATATGATATACAGCGGTTCAGCAGTTGATAATTGTCTCTTTGCAGATAATATGCTTTTTCTCAAAGATGAACCCAGAGGAGGAACTGAGCATGTTATTTCAGGTACTTATGAGATTTGATGAGTTATCAAGTAATAAGATTAATGAGGCAAAGATGCAAGCCATAGACATTTAATTATGAGCCATTTCAGACAGTTAATAAGCATTTACTATTTGTTGGAAAACAAGTAAAGTTTAAATACTTGAGGCTAACTGATTCCTTATAGACCACGATTAGGGTATCGTATCAACAGGTTAAAAATAAGATTACTAACTCTTTCCACAAATGGGAAAACTTGTTTCTAGTTATGAACCAGCATTTATTGGAGGTACAAATGTTTGTTTTGCTACAATTATTATATTTATTCCAGGCCCTCAGATGCATAATGTCAAGAAGATGAGTTGCTCTTTTTATGGATTGTTAAAGGAAGTATGGGGGGGTGATCAGACAATACTGAATATGGAATTTTATAGTCAAACAGTGACACTATATTTAATTGTATAGGAATATTGCTCCTCTTAAAGAAGACTACAAAATATTTAACACATGTGTTTTCTCAAGTGGACTTATATTGGTGGTGGAAGATAATAATGTAATAAATACTTTGAAAGATTAGCTGAAGAAGTGGTCTACATTTAATCCAAGGTCATCATGGTTAAATGTTGTGCTCCTAATTGGTAGAAATAGGTATGTTAGCAAGAATAATTCATTATGCTGGAGTTGAAGAAGAGGGGGATGCAATACTACCTTGAAGTACTGACATCACATCTATCAGAGGATCTGAGGTGTTACAGGAGAAATCCCTGATTGATAGGTCTGCAGTAGGTAATCAAAATGTATGTTTATTGACAGCAATTAGACCATCAGCAAAGAAACATTTGAGAATGAGAGGTAATTGGGGTCTTCTCCTTGTGTACTATCTTGGATATTAGATACAAGTAATTTACACTTGATTGGTAAACACCTGATAATGGATTTGCATTCTCAGTTGGTTGCCAAGTTTAAGAACTCATGGACAGAGATACTGGGCTATGATACAGCATGAAATTAATAGGAGTGGGCTATACAGCTGCATGAGTATGTCATTCAATTCCAGAGATATAGATTTATTTTTCCTGGAATGTGTATTTAGTTATTCTCATACTCCAGGAATGTAGCAGAAAATGTTTTTATTAGTACTGCATCCCTGGTGGAGGTCATTATTATATTATAGTAATGACTGACTGGACATGTTCTGGGCATTTCCTAAGATGGAGGAATATAGTTAGCAGATTAACATGGTGAGGGAAATCAAACGTACACCATGCTTGGTCCTCTTATGAGTAAGTGCGAAATCTTTTGAGTAGCCAGTCAACCATTAATTGCTGTTTACAATGAATAAACTAGCTAAAAAAAAAACAATTTCTAGGAGATGTAGTTACGGTTATTCCCCTGTATAGAAAATTGAAGGACATGGTGTCCCATTTAGAAGAGGAGAAAAGGAGAAATCTTCAGGGTGGGCCACGAAAAACTAATGTCCAGAAATTGTTATCCTGACTTCAACTGGTACAGATGAATGTTTAGAGCTGAGAGAAGGGCAGACTGGTATTTCCTGAAGATAAGGGATAAGAAGTAAATACTTGAGAAAAAAGTATAGAGTTCTAGTAAATATTCAGTAACAGTTGTGTTTGGTCCAACAAAAGCAGGAAAATTATTATAAATGGGAGATTGATTTTCTGTTTATGTGAACAGATTATGTTTTACAATGTTTGTACTCTTGCTGTATTTCTTTCATGGCTTGGAACTATTTATATTAAAGTTTTATATATCAAAAAAAAATTTGAGAAGAAAAAACTGCACCACAGAAGAAATATATAACTGCTGGTTTCATAGTAGCTTTAATTATGACCTTAAATGATATATGCACACAGGAAAAGTGTGCACTTAGTAAATAGGAATGAGTGAGTAAAAGCAGTTAGGCATGATGAGCATTCTACAATAATTTTGAGTTTTCCATTATAGTTATAGGATTACTACTGAAATAAAGAATTTTACAATATCTGGAGAAGTATCATACCCAGTGAGTAGGATTTTCTGTAGGCAGTGCATTACAAATAAATAAATAAATGAATAGTAAATCATATCTGAATGTATAGCTACTGCATTAGATCTGAAAAAGGCATTAGGCATGGTCTGCTAATACTTCAGAACAGACCAGAATGAAAATATCAGATTCTATCATAATCACAGTTCAAATAAAACAAAATCGAGAACAAACCACAATATTCAAACACTCATCTATTGTGAGAAGTATGTCAGGAATATGTTTCTGAAGTCATAAAATCAGATAGCAACTTTACATACTGAAAGTAGTATGCTAACCTCAATCTAAACCACTGTGTCTCTAGAATGATATCATCACCAGTAATAAAGGACCGCAATTAAAATTGTATTTCCGCATGGAATCTAGTAGGGAGTCTGACAGAGTTTCTCACATAAAGTTAGTAAACAAATAGTTTTATATGGGTTCTAGGGTAGTAATATAAGGGCATTTTTGTTCAACCAAAACAGAAACTGTAACAGCACTACATCAGCATAACAAAAGTGCAAAATATAATACACATATAATACATAGTCATACAAGCTTAACTTGGCATTGCAACTTTTGTAAAATCCCTCATATATATCATCAATTTCTTAATAAAGATCAGTTTAAGAATAAAGACAGTTCAGTTTAATATTACATTAAATTAATTTGTAGTTATTGCCATTCCACTGTATAAGGGGAAGTTTTGTTAACTAACAGTTAACTACTCAGCTGATAATTTGAAAATTTGAACATCCTTATTAGCCAAAAAGTTGAGTTACTTACACAAAAATTGGCAGTAATACTGTTCTGATACCTGAGATGCAAAATTCTATTGTGAAGCACTGTATGAATGAATAAGTACCATAAATTACAATAGCCAGCTTTGAGTATGAAATGACAGAGACCAAGTAAGCGCAAAGTCTAACCATACCAAAAGACATGACTCTGAGAGGAGAGTGATGCTTCAACAAGATGTTAGTAGTCTTTTACCTCTGCCCAAACATGTGTAATGTATTGGTTAATCCACAATATATTAAACGTGTAAGTCAGTGAGCAACAGCAGGTGGAAAATATTTGAGAAGATTTATATCTCACAATTTTATACTTTTCATTTACTGGTGACCAGTAGCTAAAAATATTAACTTAAACTGATACTCATACATCTTAGTAAATGGTCTTACTTTATTTAAGTGCAAAATCTGCAGGTCTACTTCCTCTGAAATGCTGGGGTCATCACCTCCCAAACATGATTAAATACTGCTCTAGGAATGACAGGATGGAGATACGTAATGCTAGACATAACTGAGAGGTTTAAATAGCCACAGTCTTTAACACTGGCACTAGTAAGGATACATATATGTCAAAGCTTAATTTAACTGCAGATTTTACATACCATGGCAAAATGTAATGATCTTGAAAGTAAAATAAGGGACAGATTTGTTAGTCAATATGACTTCGAGGGTTATGTTCAATGGTGTTTACTCAATTAATGCAAAAATAGCAATCAGTGGAGTATAATAAAGGTCAGTACTTTTATTCAACATTTTAGCTGTCTTTATAACTGATATTTCAGGGTCTATATTAGATCAGCGAATGCTTAAAAAAGTGAACGCTGATTGATCGACCTTATGTAAACGAAAGCTTACAATCTCGAACTGTCAGATCAGCGATTTTTTTTCCTAGGGAAAAAAATTGCTCATCCAAAACACATACACACAACACAAGCACACCAAACAGAAATCCGCACACATACACCTAAAATCTGACACCTAACCCTACACTAAACTATGCACACACCACTAACTATCCAGTTATCTTAATCCAAATCCTAACCCTAAGGTCCATCACTATCACACACTCACCTCACCTGCTCCCTAACCCTAACTCACCTAAATCCGCCCTAACCCTCATGTCCATATATTCGCACACATACCTAACCCGAGCCCTAACCCTAACTCACCTAACCCACCCTGACACTCACATCCACACAATCGCACACTTACCTGAATCTGACCCGTAACTTTCCACCACAGCACTGAAAATACCGAAGCAACAGAAATGGACAACCAAATTCTTTCCCTAGGAAAAAATTTGAGTTTCTGTTGCTTCGATATTTTTAACTTCGCTAAAATAAGGTTGATCAGTCAGCGTTCACTTGTTTAAGCATTCGCTGATCTAATATAGACCTGATATTTCATAAGCATTTTTTTGTGATTGCACAACATTGTACATAATGGTTAGTAAAACATGCAGACAGGGAGAAAAGACAGCTGTTAAGATGGAGGTGTGATATGCAGTCTGTAGCTCCAAATCAATGCCTGAATTGTACAATAATATATATTTGGAAAAAATACTCTGTAATATAAATACATTTGGGGAAACTATACTATAGTATACTGTTAAGGTCGTACACATTTTTAAATATATTTAATTTTACACAGATCACTTTAGTCTGTGATATAAACTTCACTTCATTTTGATTATTGTAACTAAATAGAAGTGATATATTAAATCAATCTATCAAAATGATTATGGCTTTTTTGATCTCTTTTGAAACTGGTAGCTGTCAAGTTTGCTTTTGTTGTCAGCATATGAAACAGCAGTTTTTAAGTGTCACATAACTAAACAAAATGATAGTATATCATGCTGTACTTATGGCTGGAGGGAAAGGGATGGGAACTATGTGGTCACATATTTTAGTTTTATTATATTCACAGTTTACTTGCACTTAATTTACACTTATTAGTTATGCCCCTGCAATATATTATCACTGAAACAAACAACCTAAAATAAAAGTTATTTGAAACAGTTGTAAGAATTTACTTGAAATTAAAGAAAAGAAAATAATTAGTGTACGGAGCTAGGAAAGAAGGTTACTGGAATACATAGACATATAAGGAGAAACATATACTATACTGCAGTACTGCCTCAATGTTTCCTCAAATTTACTTATATTATCTAAGAATATGTTTCCAATATATAGTGCATTTGATAAAGTCTGCTAAGGAGTAGGTCCTCATGCTCTTGAATACCACTGCATTATTGAGCCCCAATAAATTCTCAGCATGCCTCCTTAATAGCATTATACATGAATTAGTGTACCTACTAGAATCACTATTTGACCACAGCCTCCAAACAGGCTTCATGTCAAACAGAGGACTGTATCACAGATAGGACCCAAGAGGTTAGAATAGGGGAGTCTACTGCAACATAAAGGATAATCACTTGTGAAGTGCATCCCAGCTCAGTGCTGGGACCACTCTTGTTTGGCATCTACTTCTCTGAAATCAAGGCTAATGTCAAAGGCTCTTGCTGTCCAAGTTCACAGATGATTGCAAATAAGGTGCACTCGCTAAATCCTGTCAAGACATAAATACCCACCTGGAAGGCCTGACACAGCCTAATAACTTGCACCAGAGTCGTGGTCTAAAACTCAAATCCAAAAAGTATATGATAGTAGCTTTTAGAAAAATGTCCACCCCTGCAAATTGCTACATTGGTAATCCCCACCAATAGTAGACCCAGTAGTCAGGGATTTGAGAACTCATGTAGATGGTGACTTAGTCTTTGGCCATCATATGTATACTGTAGTGAGGAAATCATTGTATGTCACACAATTTATAAGTAAGGTTATGCATCAGGGTCCAGCAATGTCCCATTGTACTCTGCCCTCATGAGACCCTTCATTAAGTACAATGCCCTCCTTAGTGTGCACCAAACCAGGCATGTGCATCAAGAGTGTTAACACCAAACCAGGCATGTGCATCAAGAGTGTTAACACCAAACCAAGCATGTGCATCAAGAGTGTTAACACCAAACCAAGCATGTGCATCAAGAGTGTTAACACCAAACCAGGCGTGTGCATCAAGAGTGTTAACACCAAACCAGGCGTGTGCATCAAGAGTGTTAACACCAAACCAGGCATGTGCATCAAGAGTGTTAACACCAAATCAGGCGTGTGCATCAAGAGTGTTAACACCAAACCAGGCGTGTGCATCAAGAGTGTTAACACCAAACCAGGCGTGTGCTTCAAGAGTGTTAGAGTTTCCTCTGAAAAACAAATACTGGTGTAGACAATAAGTTCTATGCAGTCCACATCAGAGTCTTACCTTATACTCAAGTCTCCTACAGACTGCTGAGAGCCAACCTGTGCCTGGCCTACAAAGTATCCTCTGATGCACCATTAATGGACTTTCTGCAGATCTGAAAAACAAATGGCAAAAGAAACCCATGACCTGGGCAACTAAACCTCATCTCTGTCATAAATAAGAGTTGCTGGAGGGGCAGGTATGTGTCTCAGATGCTGCCCCTTCTGTGGAACAGGATTCCCATCCATGTGAAGCAGAGTACTTCCATGCACTTTTTCAAGTGAAGCATGGATTATTTGATGAGGAACTGTGACTATGCCCCTAGTCTGGCACCTATACCTCTTTTAGAGAAAGAAATAGAGGATGCTTGTGAATGCTTTGCAACTCATGTACAAGTCATGTATACCTTTCAAAAAACTTATTGAACTAGTTGCATATCTAGCACTGTTGGATAGCAAGGCTATAATTAATAATGCCCTTTAAGGTCATTACTCTAGTATTCTACTGTGATGCTGTGAACATCATCAGTCAAAATGTAATATAATTTCTATCATTAAAACTGTCTGGCTTCTTGATGTATTTATACAAAAGGGGCTAGATTTGCAAGTAATTTTACAGTATCCCAGCAGTTCAAAATGGATATGCATTCTGGACTTTTGGGATGAGAGAGTTTTACTCAAATGTTGTACCATGGCTGTGTGAGTCAGATGAATGTGGTTTACCTTCTGTACTGTTAACTAAAATATAGTGTTTTACTTTCTGTACTGCCCCTTAATCTATATATTGTACTTGTGAATATACATTTTTAAGTTGCATTTCTGTGTCATTTCATAAAACCTAGAACAGTTCCCATAGACAGTGATACCCTGCTTTTGTTAGAGTGTAGTATTTATCCTACTATTTTTTCTCTCACGTCATGCTGTTCAGAAGATTTCTGTAATGTAGTTTTGACCACCATTTTTAATTGCTGCCTTTATGTTGAAAAGCAAGACATTACCAGAAGTCTGAAATCAAGCTGGTCAGAATGTGTTATGCAGTGTATAGGTCTGTTTGCCTCACAGGACTTGAGAGATACATGTTGAGATTCAATAAACAGCAGACTGGAGAAAGACTGGCCCTTGAGAATATTTGTCGCACATTTTCTTCACTTGGAATAAGTCTGCTGGCAGTGAAATCAAACCACTGACTTTTTCACTAGCTCTCAATTCTGAGACGGATACATTCCACATAGCCAGCCTCTGGATCCTTGCATTTTTATTCTGGATGACTGTGCTATGTTTTTCATTTTTTTATAATAAAAATAACTTCTGCAAAAGCTACTTAAAGTTTCTTAGAGTGTGAGAAATTTAGAAAATGTAAAGAAATGTTGAATTTTCTCATGTTTTCAGCATGCTTTTTATTATTATGTAGAAATCAAATAACATCTAGCTGTTCCCATCTTCCCTTCTATTTCCATATCATTAGTATTGGCAGCTAACAGCTGGATAGCAAAAGCATTGCATTGTCCTCATCTGTGGCTGCATAGAAACCAAAAGATACAAAATGTTCAGCTTTAGGAACAAAGATGCAGGTGTTTATGGGAGGGTATTTTTAGAATTTCACAGATTCCAGGGAGTTCATATGAGAATCATCTTTGAAAGGAGAGATGCATGAGAACAGGTGGATACAGGCTAAGTTTGCAAGGTGTGCAACTTTTCAGATTAATGAATCTCTTATTTTTAGATATTTTATACAATGCCACATCTTCTCCAAATAACGTATGACACTGAGCTATGTACTTTATCCCAAGAATGGAGCTACAACAGAAGCAAGTGAATGTTTTGTTATTTTTTTTTTCTCTCTCACTATCTATCTATCTATCTATCTATCTATCTATCTATCTATCTATCTATCTATCTATCTATCTGTCTATCTAGCTATCTATATATGTATATATTTGTGAATGCACATATGTATGCATGCATGCACACAGACAGATGCAGAAAAATGTAAATGAAGACTGCACACATAAACATATAGAAGTGCACATAACAGAAACATCCAAACATTAGAAACTTTAATTTTTAAAGGGATATTTTTTACTTTAAGTTTTCAGGACAGTCCATCAGTGCCATTGAATAGATTAGGCTTAGATTTCATCACAGCAATACTGACCAGTAAAATGATCACCAATATTCAATGGGTATTTAAATGTGAATCAAAACTAACATTAATTCCATCATCCCATTCTGATACAGTAACAAAGTGGATTGACTATTCTTTTAAATTTCTAAATGTCTGATATAGCAACATGCTGTCTTCACCTCATCCTGATGTGATTCCCAAAAATAATAATAGAAAAGAGGAGGGTAGGATAAAATTGCACAGATGAAAAAATTACAGTCTGATAACTTTTTAGAAAAGCACTGTGTCTTGCACTTTGGAGTAAATTCTCTCTCTGTGTGAGTTTGTTTATTTCAAAATATGCATTATTTTAAAACATAATAAAATAATTAAGCAGATTAAGGCTTAAGAGTGGAGAATTCAGCTAAGCAGCAGATAGAGTTTTTCTATTTGTCAAATATTTTAGTCACTTTTTTGCAATGGTCTACTGATTTTAGTAAAAGGAAATGAAGTTTGTATTTCATTCTATACTGCGATGCTTGTGTTGAGTTCCAGTCTACATACTTCCCTGCTAGTTATGCCAAAGCAAAGCTAAAACTAATGGACTGTGCAGTATCTGTGTCAGAAGGCTGTCAATGAAGAGTGCAGCTTTCAAGCATGGAAGGATTTGTACAGGCCTTACATGCCAGAGGTCAATGGGACATAGATACAGCCATTTACAATGATGTCAGCATTTCACCTCTAAGAGGATATATTATTACAGTGCTATAAAGCCTTGCTTATTGCTGTCAGTTTTAAATATAGGTTATATATTTTTATAATGTTTCAATTAATAGTCAGAAATAAAAATATTATACACATTATGCTACGTAATTCAAAAAGTTAATTATGTTTTTCCTACATCAAGTGACTGTACCAATACCACTGTTAGAAGCAGATATCCTTGCTGTTTAGAACATATAACATATCGGTGCTTAAATCACTATCCACTGCATCTTTCATAGTCAGCAAACAAGTTTTCAGGGAGTATGAATTACTAAATGTTTAAGTCCAGAAAAAGTGGTTCGGAAATTTATAAAAATGGAATTGCAATGGTCTTGTAAAATAAAAGTTTTACTCATCTGTACTATACATGGTTCTATTTCAGAGGACTGTTTTTTATTTTTTGTACAAATAATTTTCTAAAAAATTATATAAATAACAATAGTAGGAGCATTTTCCATCCCTGCCTTAGAAATAAATCCAAGAGAACTGCATGTGAAACAGTTTACTTTAGCAATTGTCTCATAGCAGACCTAAAGTTGAAATGCACAGAAACTCATTTAGTATGTGCCTAGCTTGTAAATCTCTGAGATTACAAGGATTTAATGTTTGCATAAATGAGATTTTGAATAAAGTCATGCAGTAAGCAAGGATAAAAAAAATCTGTATGTGCTCATTGTTATACCAAGCTATCTGCAGCACAACATTTCTGTGGAGCAACATCTTCATTCAATCAGTTACCCTACGCAACAAATATTAGTAAGCTCCTTATTTTTCAAAATTGTAAAACATTCATGTAAATTGAATTTTTGATGCATGCCTCATAAATTCAATTTATATTCCCTGTTTTATTATTCACACTTCTTTAAGGTTGTATGAAAGGAGGCTGGAATAACCCAGCGTTAACTACAATGAAACTTCAAGATTCTATCTATCTTGCTATCACCTTAATAACAATTCAATATCTAGATGTGCAAGACAAATACAGCATATTGCATTTCTTAAGGGCAGACAGGGGCATATGCTATTGCCAGCCTTGAAGAAAACAAATAAGATTAATTCTAAACAAAGCTGCAAAGCCAGAAAATCCAATGAGGTTCAGAATATGAGAACTGTACAAATATCAGACTTAAGCCATGAAAAGGGCAAAACTTTACAGTGGTTTATCTCTCCGGAGTATTGACTATTCTTGAGAACACTACCACTCTTAGTTATAGAAATTATTTTAATTATGCAAATTCCAGCTCAGATGCTGCATATAAATGTATTATTATGATTGCATTTACTATGTGGCAGGTATTTCAAATTCAATTTGAATAAATCTTAGAAGCCCAAATAAAGTGGCCCTACTGGCACAAATTTTCAAGTTCTAAGTTTTGACTTGCATTGACTTAGATTTGACATATATAATAATATCTCATTTGAGTGTATATGTGTTCAGCTGTTTTATAAATTGTGGAATTAATGCAATACATGCTTTGACTTCTTTATAAAATTGGCTTTGTTAACAGGAAACTATAATCTGAGCTGACTTCTTCCAACATAAAACAATGATACACTTGGATTTATAACACAAAGTCCTTTAAGCTTATAAACAAAATTAACCTCTCCGTTTTTATCCTCCATTCTCCCCAGGTTCCTTCATAATGCAAAACAAACTTCTTTGGTTTCCAGTATGAATGTAACAGTACACTTGTTGCTGTGGGAAAACAAAATAGAATTATAGTCCCTTTCTCTGTCAGATATGAAGAACACCAAGGAACTCCCTGGTTAATCAATCCCCCTTCCCAGTCTCCTCTCTGAGACAGTACTTTGATCTCCACTTTGCTGTAATCAAACTCCCCAGACTCCTGTAGACTTTCTAGTTTGGGCTTATTAACCCATATTCTTATAGTACCCTCAGAAGGTATGTGAGCACTATTACACATAACAGGTATCACTCCCTTAAAGGGATAGGCACAGTAGGCTTACATTTCTGGCAATGGTATATAGTTTACTCTCACACAAATCCAGCAATGTTGATTCCTGCAGTACTGAGATGACAGTTCGAAACTCATAATGTCAAAAGTAAAAAAAAAAAATCAGAAAAGAGTACACCTCTTGAGGCTTTAAATCAGGATTATCATTTAATACTGGAGTAAAATTTTCCCTTTTCTGTAGTATTCTACAGTATTAGAGTTGGTACATTTAATTTAGTGGGGGTATGGGGTAAACAATCCTCCCATGTAGGAGCAAGACTTGCCACCCTGCAATACACAACTATGTTTATTGAAGTGTCTTGTTTCAAGAATACCAGTTTCCAGTGTTTTATATGGCGGAATGGACTATAACGTAAGTACATTTGGAATGATTATCACAAACTCATTTATATATATATATATATATATATATATATATATATATATATATATATATATATATATATATATATATCAAATATAGTGATGGGTCTACTATGTAAGTTCGAAATACTGAAATCCCGAAATTCAGTATTTCAAAATTACATAGCCGAAAACTCAAAGTTCCAAAAATGGTAGAAGCGCGAAATTCAAAATCCTGAAGCACAGAGATGTTGAATTTCCACTTCTGCTGGTGTGGTGTGTGGATGTATCGGTTGAATTTAAGTAAGTTTAGTGTGTGTAAGTGTGTGTGTGAGGGACTGTAAGGTGTGTGTGGGTGCGAGTCTCATTTGTGTTTCTGTTTGTGCAATCTCGGAGTTAGAATATATAAGTAGGAGGGGTGGGGGTGCAGGGGGATTTGCCCCCCTGTTTATCTATAGTGTAGATGCTTTTATTCGATTGTGGGAGGGAGTTTTGTGTTTGAGTATGTGTGTACTGTATGTGTAGCTTAGTTTCGGCATTTTGAATTTTGAGGTTGTGTGTTTTCGGAATTGTTAGTTGTGCTTGGGTTTTTGGCTATGTGATTTCAAAATACTGAAATTCAGGATTTCAGTATTTTGAGGTTACCTAGTGGACCCATAGTGAGACAGTTCTCACCCTGTGATGAGCCAAAATGATGTGAATAATACTACGGTAAATATATAACATTTTGTAAATAATACAGTTAAGTAGTGCTGTACTTAGACTGTTTTGTAAATGTTGGTCTCCTTTTAAGATATGCAGGTCTTTCTCTCTCTTTCTTATTTCTATTCATTTGAAAGTATATGACGGAGAGTGTTAGAATGCAGTTATCATGTATGCATGGTATATAAAGAGGGTTATGGCTTTGCTAATGAGAGGAAAATTGGCCTTACAATGCAAGAGTTTCTGCCTGGAGCATTGCTTATGGGGAATAATGTCCTAGCAAAAAAGAGGCAACAAGGAAGAACTTGAAGTAGCCTGGAGATTTTTTACTAAGACTGCATACGAGCATAAGAACATAGGAACAAAGCTAATTAAGTGGTCACAGAAACTATAACTTGCAGCAAGATATACCCATAAGAAAGCAAGCACAAAAAATTTTGGGTCTATATCACATAGTCAAACTGTCATAAGTTCAACTTTGTAAATATCAAACACAGAACTTTGAAACGCAAGAAGTTTGAATGCTCAGAACAGTGATTTTTTTCCGAGGGAAAAAAAAAATCGCTGTTCCGGCACAAAACAAAACAAAAAACACAAACACTTCAAACTCTTTCTAATGTGGGGGGCTTTGCCCCCTACCCCCATACTTAAATATACCAACTCTGAGATCGCACCATAGTGGAGGAAATAGCAAAGCTGTGGAAACGGCCCACCAAATTTTTTTCCCTGGGAAAAAATTCGGTGTTCCGCGGCTTCGCTATTTTGAGATTTCGAACTTACCAGTTCGAAGTTTCGGCATTTGGACAATTCAACATTTGGACTTATAATATAGACCCAAAATATTGCCAGCTTTGTCCTGCACTTAACAGTGCTTACCTCACAGATCCAGAAGCTTTATATGTTACCCCTAGTTTAAATATTTCTACCAGTCCATACATGAAGACTTAAGCCTTAAAGGTAGCCAATGTACTGCTTTGCTCTACCTTTACTGGCAATGAAGTTAAAAGGAATACATTGTGTTAGGAAACTATCCCTCCACTGAGACTTGTTTTTTTTTTTTTTTTTTTGGTATAGTTTTAGATCTCTAGGGTGGGCATTTACAGAACAACTGGTACTGAGTAGAAACAGGAGGTCATATAAGACTGGAACTTTAGTGGGTCAAAAAGTTAGACACTGTTCAATACAGAGCAGCTGGTAAGCCACTGAGAATAGGGATAGTCTTGCTATGCTTTTCTTGCTATGCTTTTGGGATATTTGCAGGATTTGCAACTTTTAATTTTCTTGGTTAGAAATCATAGGGGTCTTTCCATTTCAGCAATATGCTTGAATTTACACATAACCAAGAAGGCACTGTATTTGACTAACAAGGGAAGAATACAGGGAAAAGATGACTTTCCTGGTTCTTGCAAATATTCTCATGGCAATTAACTGAGCTGAGTAAAAGGATATTCAGACTATGGTTGAAGCATGATGATTGAATGAGCGTGAGTTGTCCTCTTAAGTACCAAGGCTCTTATGACTGTCTCTATCTGAAAAGAAGTACCATTTATAATATTTTATGCTGAACACTGCACATTTTTGCATATAACTTGAAGCTATTTCAGTGTAACAGATATGAACATAATTCTATCCTTGCAGGAGCTCTTTAATATCAAGTTGCCCACATCAGCAAACCTGGTTAACCATACTTCTGGGATATTAGCACTGATGTCTGTAAAATAAATACCAAACAGGAGAGGGTATCACATGAATCCCTGGGGCACTACTTTCATTATATTTTTTGCATTCAGAGTATGTACCAACAACTATTGCAACCTAGCATCTGTTGGATAGCCATTTTGCAATCCAGTGGGCAACATAGTGGTTGACATTACTTCTGAGTAATTTTTCAATAAACAAACTCAAACAAGCCCCAGATTCTCTCCACTTGTAGAATATAAAAAAATGTACTTAAAATCAAGAATGTCTTTTTTGAAAGAGGAACAAACATATTTTTTACAAGAAGGATTTGCACTGAAAGCATAAATACTTTATTCTCTCAGGTTCATTGCTGAGTACAAGCACAGCTTCCATTGGGGGCCATTTTAAGGCTAGCCACATTCCCTTTTTGTGCTTGAATTTACCTAGCCCATTTGGTTAGAGACTGATCTTACCCATCCCATAGTCGATAATTATATAGTACCTGTAATGAGAATAACTGGGATCATACTGTAGGTAATTTGAGGGAATCCATGCATTAGATAAAGCACTTAGGAGCTGTCTTTGTCCATTAGTACAACAGGGGGCAGTTCTGGTGTAAATTTTCTGTTTCCCATACATAGCTCTATGTTGCATTTAAACATGGACAGGGATAAACTTTTTTTTTTTTTAATGAGGATGGAGAGTTTGTTCCACAGCTGTGTTATGTGAGATATACCTGTCACGACAAACCATTCTGTTGATGTTGCAGATTAGGTTTAGATCTCTAGATTTAGCATTTCTGATGCCATTTGACTTGCTGATGTGCAGTAAATCCATAAGTATTGAGTAGGGGTATGCCAGACACAGGTCACTTCTTGGCAGTCTGCAGGATACTGAGTACAGTGACCGGGCTTTGAGTTTGTCCATGTAAGACATGTTGTTTAGCCCTTTTATCCATTTAGTAAAGTAGTGGGAGATCCATTTGTTGCACGTGTCTATACAGGTACATGCTGGAGGTGGCATTATAGGATTATTGGCTCAATGAGGGCTAAGTAAAGGGGGACAATAACATCCCTAGATTTAGAGACAATCCATTTGTTCATAATTTCTGCAATATTGAAGCACTTTCTTACAACAACCTGTGTATCTGTCCACATAAGTTACCAAATTCTGATCAACTGGGTTAGCTTTTCTATGATGTTTTAAATGTTTTTTGCTAGGTAGAAGAGAGCAAACTACATTGTCAACAGATTAGTGGTTGTAGTACTGATGTATGATATGTGTAGCATAAGAAATGTATATTCCTTGTAACATCTTAAGTCATGCTGCCATATCTAGAGTGACAGCAAAGCTGATAAGCACAGACTTATTTAGAGATGGTAGTAATATACTCTATTAGAGATAAAAAGAATGCATGGCTTCCTAAATAACCTAGGATTCGCTATACTTAGTAATTAAACATTCAGAATGCATAACCTGTGATGACAGAGGATGCAGGTATGAAAATATTTTCATGGGAAAAATTATTTGTTTTGTACTCCATAGTAAACTGTTCTGTAGTCATATTTAACCTAAATCAGTTGTACTGTGCACTGTTTCTTAGCCGAGGTCAAGGTCTTCATTTGAAACAAACCTTATTTTACTTGAATTTCACTATTTTGAATTAGTGTTCCAAAGACGAAAGTGAAAATGCATCACTGAAAATTTACTAAGTCAACACTTATCCAGGTCTCATGATTGTAAAGTAGATGTAGGCTGGAAAGATGTAGCATAGGTTACATTGAAAGCTTTAGACATAAAGTATTCATCTGTTTCAGTTTTTTGTGGGGAGATTCACAGACACTTATGCATTGCACAAAATTTGCAGTAGGTACTAATGATTTATAAAAATAATTCTACTTGATGCTGTAATGAGCAGGTAGGATTTCTACTTAATCTGTGGACATAGTTCTGCAAAAAAAATGTTTTGTAATGCAAAGTACAAGAAAGAAGTGGGAATGTTTTTTCAGATTCTTCACTTGAGATGTTAGGCCAAGATTCATATCTGCCTGAGTTGGTGGTAGTTCGGCTGGATGCATATCAAAAAGAGCAGTGGAAGTCTCCCATTGTCTCTGCCAAATTTCCCATAGCAGTATGAATACCACCTTGCCTCCCCTGAAAAAGAGTCATTTTGCCTAGTGGGACTAACCTGGTCAACAAAGTATAAATACAAGGTTAGGAGGCTGGCATAATGATTAAGGCATTTACCTGACAAACACAAGCTGTAGGGTTTGATTCTCACATGGGGTAATTGGCTAGGCTTAAATGGGCCCACAAGGCAGTTAGCTTAGAACCAATCTATGAACCTGTAAAATTCCATTTCTCTTTCTCTGATAAAAGTGTTATGATCCCACTTTGCCTTTTTAAAGTTTATGTGGCTTACATAGAGGCTAGACAGAGCTATGGTTTCCTCAGTTTCTGTTTGTCATGAGGTAGAAGATACTGACTCCTCTTCTAACAATACAGGCACTGGGATCAAAGTCTGTTTAACTCTTCTCTTGAGAAAACAACTCATATCAATATTCATTAGTGCCTGCTGAAGGGATCAATTAGTGGAGGAAAGTAAGTGATTGATGCTAGATTACCTATTTTGGGTAGAAGGAGGCAACCTGACTCACTGCAATAGCAATACAAAGAGTCTGGCAAGCTCTGTGCTGCAATAATTTATTTGCTTGTTTGGGAGGTTACACAACATTTTGGAAGAGCACATATGTCTTCCAAAGGCAGATCCACCAGAGCTTTTAAGGCTGCCATGGGGAGGGAGGGCAGAGCATGCTCTCTGCAAGCAGTATGATGTTGCATCGGCATCTTTAACTGCTTCACTAGCACAAGGTATTCATAATGTAGAAACTGGTGAGGCTAAAGGGGGGTTCTGCAGACACAGTGAAAAAGGAGAAGATTTGTGGGCAGCTGCCGATCTTCAGCAGTGGAGAAGTTTGCTCAGCAATAAGGTATAAAATAAGGCATCAGAAGCAAGTCCGTAAAATAATATGATTTTGTTAAACAGGAAAATATTTATGCAGACTCAGATAAAGTAACAGCAAGTTCTTCAGTCTCCTGTAGCAGTTATTATTTATTTGTTTGTTTATTTATTTATTTATATTGATTTGACATTTGTTAACCAGGTTGGTCCAACTGAGCTAGATGCCCGTTTTCACTGTAGACCCAAAGAGAAAAGCTGCAGGATATTACATACATAAATTTACAGTAACATAGAATGATATATTCTAAGTTATACATAGTAGATAGACTGAATAATACAAAACAAAAAGAGCGAGAACAAAAATACAGTTTAAAAAAATTACAATTGAAAGAAAGTGGCATCTTTGAATGTAGACAGTATGTATATACAGCTGAGTCAAGGAAAGTACCAGATAGAGGCAGGAAGTAGTCACAGATCTTTAACAGTTTCAGTAACAACAAACAAATAGAATACATTACATACATCCATAACCACATTGTTAATAGATGCAGTGGATACTTAGTAGTGACATTACTAGTTTACAAAAAACTACCTATAATAGGAGATTGAAAGGAATAGTAACTGCGAAGTGGTTAGAGAGTGAGAGAAGTAAGTAAGTTGATTGACATGAGATAAGGTTGGAGAGATAGGAGGGTTTAAGTAGCTTCCTGGCAAGGGCAGATCCTTGAGCTCAAGAGTTAGAGTTTTGGTTGCATTTTAAATTGAGTAACATTTGAGGTGTTTGTAATAAAGTAAGGAAGTTTGTTCCAGGCTAGAGACACACTGTAGTTGTAGAGAAGTTTACCTATATTTCTGTCGGGTTTATGTATATCAAGGAGTTATTGGTCAGAACTTCTGAGAGATCTGGTGGGTTTGTAGAAGCAAACTAATATAGAGAGGTAGGTGCAAGCAGTAGGTTTGTATAGGATGGAGTGTGTGATTTGTAGTTGTGCTGTAAGAAGTTGTTGGTGGAATTCTGGCCATTGCAGTCGTTTTAAAGCAAAGCAGTGGTAAGATCTTTAAGGTTGATTTGTTGCAAATCTAGAGATTTCATTATAATCTTGTTCTAGTTGTGAGATTAATGTGCATTGGAGGTTTGTGAGGATGGAAGCAGTATACAGTAGGCCTGGCAGTAGGAATGCCCTAGCTAGGGATAGTTTGGCTTCAGGAGTAACGTATTTTTTGTTTCTGTACAGTAATCCTAATTTTTGATGTGTCTTTTTGATACATTGATGAATATACTAGTCAAATTTTAGGTGGTCATCTATTATGGTGCCAAGGATCTTTCTATGTGGGTCTGCTTTGATGAGAGGGTTATCTAGTGAAGAGATGTAAAAGAAAGATTTATGACCTGATAGTGATTTTGGTAGGAAGAGTAAGAGTTTATTTTTTTTTTTAGGGTTTAGCCTAAGCTGGTTTACATTAAGCCATTTTTCAATGGTGTTAAATGTGTTTTGTGTAAGACAATGGAGATGAGGCATGTTATCAGAGGAAGAGGTGAGGGTGGAGTCATCTGCATATTGGATAAAAGTAGAGTTTTTGCAGGCAGAGTAGAAGTTGTTGGTAAAAATACTGAATAGAAGGTGACCTAAGATCGAACGTTGGGGGCCCCTGTTTTTACAGGCAAGAAGGGGAAGCAAGAAGTGAGCCATCGCACAGATTGTAGTCTATTATTAGGGTAGCTGGAGAACCACTGCAAGGTGGCAAGAGAGAGGTTAAGATCAATTAGTTTTGTCAGTAGTTTAGACTGAGACACTGTATCAAATGCTTTGGATAGGTCAAGGAAGAGACAGGACACAAGCTGGTTATTGTCTCTGGCCTCAGCAACTGTATGAGTAAAAGATAAGAGGGCTGTAGCAGTGCTGTGGTTTGGCTGGAAGCCATGTTGTTTATGTGTTAAGAGGTTATCCTGCATTAGGTATGTAAGCAGTTGAGAGTGGATACATTTTTCAAGAATTTTAGAAAGTGGTGATAGGATGGCTATTGGTCTAAAGTTAGAGTGGGTCTGTGGAGTTACCTTCTTTGTGCAGTGGTATAGTATGGAAAGATTTCCAAATGTTAGGAATTGTGCTTTGTTGAATTGATCTATTTATTAGTATAGAGATGGGGAAGGCTATAGGTGGTTTTAACCAAGTTTTAGTTAAAGTTAAAATCTGATGAGAGTGTTGGGCTCTCCAGATGTGTAAGTCAGTGTTTTATTTGAGAAGGATTTGTATGTACATTGAGAACAGGTCTAGGGTTTTGCAAGTGGTACAGTATAGAGTAGGTAGGGGTTTGTTTGGGGGAGATAGGGGGTTGGGATGGGTGGATGCTGGAGTTGAGAGAAGGGGGTGAAAGGCAGGGTTGGGGTGAATGTCACCAGCTAGGAGGAGAGTCACTTTAAAGAATGTAATGATGTGGGTGAAGTGGGTTTGGGCTATAGAAGTGTTGTTTAAGTTTGTCATTTGGGGGATGTGAGAGAGAGTTTTGACTTTGTACAGATGAAAATGGGGGGGTGGTAAAGAGTGATGGGAGATCTAGAAAGAGTAGGTTGTGTTATGGCTATTGAGGGAAAAGGAAAGAGTAAAGGAAGATTTTGAGAAGTGTAGTTTGTTGTGGTAAGAGGAGAGATGAGTGAGTAGAATAAGAAATGGAATACTTAGGTAAAAGTTAGGCATGATGAATGGGGTGTGAAGAGAGGAGGATTTTAATTATTAGCAATGCTGAGACTAATTGATATGTAGCTGAAAGAATGGGGTGGGTGTGGGATATGGTTAGGTGTAGTGACCTAATTGGAGGGATGATGTGAGAGAGAGGAGTGTAGTTAATGAGGATAGAGTATAAATCTGATGATGTTAGGAGTGTGTGGGAATGGGGGTAGGGAAGATGAGTGAGCTCAAAACATAGCGAGGGAAAACAGAGTGGGTTGGACCTGAATCAATGCAATCGGAAAGGTTAGCATAAAAGTTAGAAAATTACTATATAGTGCTAAGAAGAGTAGAAAAAGGATACAGTTTTGCAGTTTTGTCTTTTTCATTTAAGTGGAACATAGTAAGGAGGGAGAGGAGATAAAAGAGGATAGGAGAGAGAGAGAGAGAGAGAGAGAGAGAGAGAGGTTTGTGCTTGGCAAAACAGTAGCTGAGGACAAAAATAACTAGAGAGTGAGGTAGTGAGGGAGGGGAGTCAGTTTCCAAAAACAATAGGAGTAGAGAACCTGAGCAGATTAAAGAGAGTGAAGAAAAATGTTATCAGGGTTCCAGATCAAGAAAAATAAGAGTGGGGGACAGCTAGTAAAAGTATAAAACAAAACAGAGGGGGAACACCAGTTTAAGAGTAAGTTAATGCAGGAAGTTCACTCGGGAGCTTTTGCAGTCTGGCGATGTGATGCAGAGATGAGGGCAAGGCAAAAACAGTGTTAAAACAAGTATGCAAACTGAGAGCTACATTGTTTAATTTTTAATGAGAAAGATGGGGGATGGCCATTTGGCAGGTTGCAGCTTTTGTGAAGGATTGGCAGGGTGGTAGAGTGCTTAGACCTTGACACAATCTATAAAAAGGGAGAGAAAATTAAGGTTAGAAGGAGTGTATACAGGTTGTGTAAGTAAACACAGTTATCACTGTATGAGCTTAAGTGGTAAGACCCAGTTAGATGTGGGAGACAGTTGTGCTAGGCAAATTAAATGGTATTAAATGGTCTAACAGCATTTACTACAGTGTAATCAACAGTTTTACTACAGTCCTAAGGTAATTTCAAACAGCTGTACTCTGCCAGGATCTAAGATGTTACAAGGGCCATAAGGACCTGTAAGCCAGTCAAATATGAATACAGCCCAGTATTGACCCATTTAAGAGTGAATGACCTGAGGAGCTCCATCCACAGGGAAAAATTGAGTGGCTTTATGAAATGTGTTAGGGACAGGAAAGACACTGGTTTTGAATAGTTTGTTGCCTATTGCAGAGATGACGATCATTGGATCCATTTGCCTTGAGAAAAAAAAAATACCAAAATGATAATCTACATCAAAGCATATAAAGTAGTCTGTTTCTATAGTAAAAACAGTCATTATACATTTGGTAGATCTGTAGTCAAAAAACTGGGTACTTCTAAATTTTATGTAGCAGCATACACAAATACAATTCTTATTTGCTTTTTTTCATGGCCAGGTTAGTGTACAGCAAGAAAAGCTCAGTTCAAACATTAACTTGGTTTAATGGGGAATTCTAGGTGAATTTGAAGAAATTCAACTTTTCTTGCAGCCAGGTGGTTGCTTCTAAGTGACTTTCATACAATGAGGGTATATTAGCTTAGGGCTTCCAAAAATATTTTGTTGTGTATAAGCTGATGGAAATTTGACTATTGTAACATGTAGCATTTATAGAGCTTGGTGAAATCACTAATTCTCAGGGTAATTGATATCTTACAAAAGGAACCTGATTTTTACTGGTTGTATTCATGGCTTCTCCTTTTATATGTTACATACCTAGTTGATAGTTTTTACCCATGGTGGTGGTGCTGCGGTACCATTGTCGCCTCACAGTAAGACGCTGTCCGGTTCGATTCTCAGCTAGAGCGTCTTCTGCATGGAGACATGCGTGAATGGGCGTACCTTTGTTGAAGGTTGTGCGTCAGGGCTGGTAACTCGGCACATAAAAATCAACTACCAATCACTAGCGGACCGGAGATCCACTGTGGTGACCCCTAACTGGGAAAAGCCAAAAGACACAACAACAACAACCTAGTTGATAGTTTTAGGTGAGATATGGGACATTGACTGGCAAACATAGCATTTTGCCATTTACTCAGTAAAATATTTGCAGTATTTCCACTGTTAATTCTCTTTTGGAGCTTTCTGTATTTGATAATGAAGAAAATCCAAATTATATAAACTCTTCCAAATGAGTCAGCTGATCTATCATGATCTGCATAGTTCAAGTCACTTTTCTGTAGCAGAGAACTAAATCCTCTGAAAATATTCTGACTTGTAAACGATGATTTTTATCCCAATGTAAATGCAGAAATGAATTGAAACAATGCATGTTAGAGACATACATACTTGTGGCAAAGAAGGCAACATTATCTATAAGCAACTATCTTACTTAGCACACTATCGAATTGTGAAGGCACCACTGTAAAAAAAAATGTAAAAATTTTCCAAGTTTCCTAGCCTCACAGCAAGAGGTTCTCTGGTTCAATTCTTGGCTGGAGTGCCTTCTGTGTGGAGTCTGCATATCTTCCTTGTATTCAAGTGGGTTTCCTCTGGGTGCTCTAGTTTCCTACCATGTTAAAGAGACATGTGTCTAGAGCATTTCTCCCTGGACCTCTGCTAAAAATTGGCTTTGTTCCAAGTTGGACTTTCCTGGTAAACAAATGTTAAATAAATAAATAAATAAATACACATATTTATGACTTAATTTTCTTGTAATAGCTTAACATATGATATGATATGAATTTTACTGAATTTGTTGCCACTGACAAAGTATATATGTCTGTGTGTGTGTGTGTGTGTGTGTGTATATATATATATATATGTATCTCTCTCTCTCTATATATATATATATATATATATATATATATATATATATATATATATAAAAGAGAAAGAGATACATCTACACGCACACCCACACAGACATAATTTTACCGTTTATTGGTCAGCACCATGATTTTGACAAAAAGTTGAAGATGAACAGAGATGGCAGTCTCTGAGTGCTGAATGATGACAACAGAGATGTGGGAAGATAGTTGTTCCCAACACTAAGAAGAAATGACTTCACTTTCTTATTATTTGTAAAAATGAAAAATAAATGCACTTAAATGTTATAATATTAAACAACAGTAATAAGCAGTACAGAACTTCAGATGCTAATTCCTCATAGATTATAGGTTCATAGATTGGTACTAGGCTATCGGCCCTAGGGCCTACGCAAGCCTAGCCATAACATTTCCCTGGTTATTTCTTCCCACAGTATTTACTTCCTGGACCCCTGTCTAGCAGGGTGACTGACATGATCGCCGGGGTGAATTTCCTATCTTCCATCCAATCATCAAGGTTCCTTTTGAAGAGAGCCAAACAGGCACTCTGCTTGACATGTATGGGCAGTCTATTCCAGAATCTGGGGAGTCTCTGGGTCAGGAACCTATCCCTCCAGCATATTTTGTTCATTGTGATGACAAGGTTTAGATCCCTGGAGTGTGTGTCTCTGAGGGATTGGGATTTCTTTAAGTGTAGCATGTCCAACAGCTCTGGGTTTGACATGGCCTTGTATCCTAAGCAGAGATCACCTCTTAGTAGATGATATGCGACAGAGTATAGGTGGAGTCTTTTTTAGATGGTCAGCATAGGGCATCTGCTTTAGGCCTTTGATTCTTTTAGTGAGGTATTTCTGCGGCCTTTCCAGTTGTTGCAGATGTCTTGAGAGGTACATACCAAATGGGGCATTGTATTCTATAATGGGTCTAATGAGGGATGAGTACAGTGGGACAATGACCTCCTTTTTTCTGGATGAAAAGCCCTTAGTGATGAGGTGTGCTACATAGAAGGATTTCCTGACTGTTGTAGCAATGTGATGAGACCACTGTCCACCTGTGTCCCTAAGTCTCTTATCACACTTTCGGTGTTTAGTGTACTGCCACCTATGTGGTAATTCACGGGTACATGTTTTTTCCCAAAGGAGATAACTATACATTTCTTGGCATTGAGCTTCAGCCCATGGCTCTGGCACCAAGCATCTCTTTCTGTAAGGCTCTTTTGTAGAATATCCACTTTATTTGGGGATTCAATAATGGCTCCCAGTTTGCAGTCATCTGTGAACTTTGTTAGCCAGAGTCCCTTAGTGTTGGCCCGTACTTCAGAGAAGTAGATGTCAAACAAGAGCGGTCCCAGGACTGAACCCTGAGGTACTCTACTTGTCACTTGTCTGGAGCTGGATTTGGAGTTGGCTACTTTTACAGTGTAGGTTCTGTCAGTAAGCCAGTTGTCAAGCCATCGAGGGATGTAGGGATTAATGCCCAGCTTAGTAAGTTTATCTATGATTCCAGAGTGGGGGATGGTCTTGAAGGCCTTGGTGAGGTCCAGATAGGCTGTGTGGACCACCTTACCCTTGTCCATGGCTCTGGAGACTGATTCAAAGAAGTCAATCAGGTTCTGGAGACAGGATTGGCCCTTCATGAACCCAAACTGCGTGGGGTCCAGTGTTTGAAGGTTGCCAATGTCTTTATTTATAAGTTCCATGGCCTTACAGATCAGACTTGTCAGACTGATGGGGTGGTAGTTCCTGTGATCCAAGGTGGATCCCCCCTTGTGGAGTGGGATAACTGTAGCTGTGTGGCACTCAGTGGTGCCAGTTCATTTTGTAGTTAATGTAGTACATAGCCTGGGATGTTGTCTGGTCCCATGGATACTGTATTCTTAGCTTTGGAGAGTTCATTTTTTTACCTGTGTGGCTGTTATTACCAGAATTTGGCAATCTTTTGGTATAGAGATGGGCCCTTAAGGGGATGAGAGGTGGGTGAAGTTTACACTGAATCGATCTGCCAGCATATTGCCAATATCCTTGAGATCAGTATATTTAATGCCACTCTGTTGTAGCTCAGAGCAGATCTGAGCACTGCCATTTAGATTCTTGATATAGCTATAGAATGCCTTGTGATTGTCTTTGGAATCTTTGGCAATTTTATTTTCATAACTAGCTTTGGAGGATTGTATGAGGGATCTCAGCTTCTTCCTGAGGCTGATAAGAGAGTTTTTTGCATTCTGGGATTTTCCTCTTTTCTGCATCAGTTTCTTCCTTTTTTTGTAAAGTTTGTTTATGGCAAGGGACCACCAGATTGTCTTCCTTTTTTTGGAGGAGACTGTCTTAGTTCTATTGGGAATGGCACGATTCATGCACGAGTGGATGTGCTCGTACAGTGCCTTAGTGTAGGATTTAGCAGTTGAACTTTCAGTTCCTGTCTGCGTGGTGTCAAGAAGTTTGTCACTTCTGACTTGAGTAGCATGAAGTTGGCTTTGGAGAAGTTTTTTACAGAGATTTCTTTACTGGGGGGGTGGGGGTGGGATGTGGATGTCACAGGTGATTAGCTTATGGTCAGACCTGACCAACAAGGGCATGACCAGAAGTGTGGATCATCGATTTCCCATATTGGTAATGACCAGGTCTAGGATATTGGAGCCCCTGGTGGGACTAAGGATTAGTTGATCCAGGGTGTTGGAATTTATGAATTCCAAGAACCGTTGGGCAAAGGTGTTAGTACACAAGTAGTTTTCCCAGTTAATGGCAGGGTAATTCAAATCACCCAGTATTAGGGTGTTTGGTTCTATCTTAATATTTTCCAGTATGTTTAGAAAGGTGTGAGAATCTTGAGGCATGGTGGGGGATCTTTAGAAAGCTACAGTTTGGATTGCAGTCTTACCTAGTGTTAGTTGCACCTGGAAAATTTCAGATCCATTGTGTTGGGCAACTAGCCTAGTGTTGTGAATATCCTTGGTGAATATGGACACGCCTCTACTTTTAGTGTTTCGGTCCTGGTATGAAGGTACTAAAGAAATAAACTCAAACAGGCTTATTTATTGGAATAACTCAGCTTTAATTTACGATAAGACCTTTTGTCCACCAACTGGACTTCATCAGATCAACTTTTTATTAACACCATTACCAATGGAAAACTAATATATATAAATAAAAGCACAAAAGATCATGACAACCTCATAAATAGCAATGAGCCTACCCTACAGCTAAAAGCTAGCATGATGTAGCAAAAGTCATGTTTTCAATTCAAACTAAAGTAAGAAACGTAAAGATTACTAATAAAACAAAGTCCAACTAAACTGAAGTGCAGAACTAGTAATTAACTCCTAGACAGGGACAAGATGTCACAAACTTCCTTCACTAAAGGCTCTTTAGCACCAAGGTGACAATATGATCCTTCCAAGAAGCGTGATAAACAAAAAAGTATGAAGAAAAAATAATAATAATAAAAGCAGAGAGCTGAAGTAAAGAAGAGTTTATGTGTCTGTGTGTATGCCTGTAGGGTTCAGGCACCTAGACAGCAAGACTTTTTTTCTGTGGTACATTTGGTTAGGGACATGTGATTGAATTGACAATGAGCTGCAGCAAAGTATGGCTGTTGTAAATTTCTTGTGGGCAAAGAGATGAATGCAGTTCTGTGCTCACAACTTTAAGAACCAATGCACAGGTGAAAATAGTGTCCAAGGTTGCCAAGACAGAAGGCAGTATGGCAGGCATCAGCAGCAGGCTGGCCAGTGGGCATGTCAGTAAAAGCCAGTGCACATTGGTCAGTGCTTTTTTAATTGGTGTGTGTGGACTACTACTCCCTTCACAGTGTCTAGGGAACATTACCTAAATACATACAGGAGCAGAAATGAGACTATACTAGCAGGCAGGATTTCCTTCATAGTTTAGCACACTTTTAAATGTTGTAGTTACATAGCCATGTAAGGTACACTGAACACAACACCCACTACTTCTTCTGCCCCCCATGCACTTGGTTATTAAACTGTGGGCATGACAGTGTGCACTTCTCTTTGCCCACAGGGAATTCACAGCAGTGATATTTATCTCCAGTTCAATATCTCTTCAGCCATGTGTTTCCATCCAAATTTACTGCAGAATAATGTGTCACTGCCTAGGCTCCTCAACCCATATTTATGTGTATGTCCATGCCTGGGTGACAACAGGCACATGAATCAAGAAAACAGCACCCACTACAGAAACCTTGGAAACATGCAATATTAAGAAACATCACAGATAGCAATACAATCAAAATAAAAACTGTAATCATAAGTGTATTCAACACAAATGAAAAAGAAAAGCCCTTTCACTCATAGGACTTCATCAGATCACTCTTAAAACTGAGCATCCGTAAAAACAGTCATACACTAAAAACAGGGAAAAAAACAATTGCATGAGATGTCTCATTTTTAAGAGAAATTTTAATATTATATGTTTTCTGTGTTTCTGAAGTGTAGCTCTGAAATCAGGAAATGGTTAATAATGAGCCCTGAAGGACTGTTCTGCTTTATTCAAAATAAACAAGTATAGTTTTGTTATATTATTATCTATTTCTCACATGCAGATGCTGATGGGAGTCTTATTTACACTGTCCATCACTTAATTAATAAAAGCATATTATTAGTGTGAAAAGTGCAAAACTGCAAAATATTAACAAATATATCTTGATTTACATTTACTGGTTGCAATGTCAAAGCAAAAAAAAAGTAGGCACTGAACCAATTTCAAGGAAAGCTTTCGGTTTACTAGGACAGAGTTCTCTTTCTCCTAGCATCAGTAAAAGTCAATGCAGCCAAGCATTAGCAATTCATAACTCAAGACATCTAGCAGTTATTTGTTCCTGTTCTCAGAGGAATTCTGTTTATGTAAGCAAAGGACAATAAAGGTCACTCTATCCCACAGAAAAACAACAAGATATTCGAAATTCATGTGAGTTATTGTTAACAGTATTCCTGTTAGTAACTGAATAAAATGCTTCAGAAATTTAAAAAAATGCTGAACCATCCATTTAAAACTAAGATGCTGATACTGAAATACAATATAGAAAGTTAATAAAAATTAACATTGTTACAGTAGGTATGAAAATCACACAAAATCATATGAAAGTTTCAAGATGCCAAGTAAAGGCAAAAGCATCATAGATGGATTTACCTGAAAAAAAAAAAAAAGAATAAATGCAGTTTTCAGTCGTTCCTTCTCTACTGTTTTCTCTGGATGTAGAATAAAAAGAAAAACAGTTGAGGAGGAGATATGATCTGTTATGAAAATAATGAGTACACACAATCATCACACACATGTACTATCTCTCTTCCATGCACAGGAGTGCATGCTCTTGCACCCACACACAGAAATGTTATATATTTCTGACATATCCCCATCCTCATATGAATTTAAATACATAGATTGTTGCTTCACTTTATTTCTGTGTGAGTCACATACATTGTTTTCATCACAAATGGCATCAGACTAATTATGGGTTACTCTGATGTTACAGATGACCTTTCATGCAGAAACTGTAAGTCATATTTTTACTAAGGTCACGCCAGCTTTCTTTTCTATATTAATGTCTCTGAACACTATGATTGCTTTCTTACTCCAGATACCACTTATTTAGTACAGTAATAAGAACTGTACCATAGGAATGCATGACTCCTTTAGAACAATCACTCAATAATTTGGGCCTCAGAGGACAAAGAGGCTGCTGTCTAATTCAATATAATTGCAGCAGTTCTTGAAATTAATTGATTTTGAACTGCAGCATGTCTTATGTAGCCCTGATGAATGAATTTTGTATGGCAGTAAAGAGAAGTTCAGAATTTCCTGAATTCTTAAAAAGTTTCATGTTGCAAAGAAATGATGCAAAATGAACATTCAAAGCTAAACCAACGAAGTTTAATCTGAACAGACAGAACTGGCATATGTTTGAGGTGAAAAAAAATAATGCATCTAAAATTCATATTAGAAAAGAACAGAAACAGTTTTTATTATTGGAATAAAATAACTTAGTAATTAAATTGAAAGTGTAGAGAATTTTATTTAACAGAAAAGTCTAAGGCACCGTCAGCATTATCTGCACAAAACGTTGCTCTGGCCTTTATCTGTTGTCTGAATCAGTGCTCAAAGTTAACTCAAACTGCCATGCATCAAAGGATAAACATTAACTAAATGAATATAACAGGTGACACTTTTTGAAGTTTGTATCTAATTGCATACCATATAATTGCAGAGATTATAGATTATGCTATAGTTTTCACGTTATGGGCTGAGTGATGGTATACTCCTTGCTGAACTAGGAGTTAACCATCTCGTTGTTCCAAGGAAATGAAGGAAAAGAGGTAAAGAATGACAACATGGTTCCAATAAGCAGTAAATAAGAAGCACAGTTAGTTGTGTTACATACATGTGTATGTCTGTGGTGAGAATTTGACCGAGGCAGGGACATGATACAGACTGCTGGAGAATGCAGAAGAGAATTGCTGAAGAAATGATGGAATGAATGAAGGAGATACCGGACATTAACTATGTTGTTGATCTCAAGCTGTGCCCTCAACTGATAACGGAATGAAGTATGTAATTTATCTGGATGCTGGTTTATATGATACAGTATCGGATAAAAACAAAGCAGCATGCAGTAAAGTTATTTAATAAAAGAAGTGGCCTTGGTCCAGGCCCAATGCCAATGTTCGTATTTCTTTCAGCTCAGTCATATAAGAACAGAAAGAAGAAAAAAATTAGAAGGCAGGAAACATAGCATTGCATTCAGCACAGTATACTCTCTTCACTCACATTTCACCCCAGTCCTTTGCTCAGTCTCCACTATGCTTGTCCCATGTTTGGGAATGGCCTTGGTCCTACTTTTATTTGCCTGTCTACTTTGACTTTGTGTTACTCTTCCACCAACACTTCTAAATTAGATTCCCATTTCTCACTGCATTTGCTGTTTAATTTCTACTGTTTTCCATGCTACTTGTGATACTATGTCTCCCACTTCAACAACTTAGAGGTTGACTCTAATTCCAGTTTGTTATAATAGTGTTCTTTCCTCCAAGCATATTTATTTAGTTAGTTAGTTATTTTTTGTTTACTGGGGTAGGTCATTGATCTCACTGGTACATCTGCAGGCATAGGTCAGGTGAATAAGATCACATAATTAATAAGAAATAAAATAAATATATATACATACGCAAAGATGTGCTATAAAACATGTACATATTTTTGGATAAGATGTGGCTGTAATGAATGAGATGGCTTATGTTACAGACATAGCAGCATATCATTATATAGAGACATATGAATATATTAGAAGAAGCAAGTGAGAATAATTACAGGAAAGGATACAATGGGGAAATGACAAAATAATGGAAAGAGAGGCACGCAGAGGATAGAAGAGTAGACTGGAGAGAACAGAGATATTTGAGATGAGAAGATAAGCGTACATATAAATTAGATTCTAGTCCTTTGTGTGGCTGCTCTGCGTAAGCTTTTTGCTTTTAATTGCTTTTAAAAATATTAAAGCTTGATAAAATGATAAAAGTACTCAGATGTGATATTAGTCTCTACTTTTCCATCCCAAATTGTACTAATATAGGTCATAACAGAGAAGAGAGGCATGCTTATCATCTATATGGTTTAAGTGTAGAGTTTTCTGGTACTAGTCTAATAATGTAAGGATAATGAAGCTTAGCTTTAACCATAGTTATTATCACTATGATCTTCCAATGCCTTATTGAGTTAATGTTTAAAATTTAAAATCATATGCTGCCATGTATCTCTGTAACCAAATGCTCATATCTAGCAAATATTACTACCAGTGGTACACATCCTGCTTAATCTAACTGGAGTTTAAAAATATTGGAGCAGACCCTTCCATGCAAAAAATCTTGAATTTCCTTGATTTAGATAATTATTTTGGCAGTCGAACTACTTCAGCCCATATTTCTTCAGGTACCTCTTCCAGCAGCACCTTTTCCCAGCTGATCTTCATATCTCTAAATATTTTTTCTTGTTGCTAATTTTCCCATTTGACAGTTCTCTTGATTATATTTTAGGGTGAAATCTTTTCTTCCTTATTTAATTCACTTCCAGTACTGACAATGGTGTTTCCAGATTCTCTTGGTTTTTCCCTCTTATCTTATGCCATCTTGCTTTCAGAGCCTGATACTTCCATTCTGCTTCCCTCGGAATCTCAAATCCCTCTCTGAAATCCATCATGGGTTTCAATACATCTACATTTATTACTTGGAACCAATACTTGCTATTTCTTTTTCCCCATCTCCAAACACGTCTTGTTTACATTGTCCTCCCTCAGTCTCCCTATCGGCATTATATTTTCCTTCCAATTCCTTAATCCAGGCACTTTTAGTAGTTGCCTTAGCATTCTACTGGAACCCCTTCTGAATATGAAATTGTCCTCGGATTTCAGCCCTACAAGTAAGTACTCCTACAGATGCCTTCTTTTCCTAAAAATCTGTCCTATCCTAGATCATATTTTTCCAGTCTGATGTGTATACCAAATCTGTTAATCTTAAGATATTTGCAAGCTGACAAACATTCCAAACTTACATGCTCTAGGGTACCAAGTCTCCCCTACTTTTTGATAGGGTTACCATGTCCCATACCACCTTTTGTTTATCTCCATCCCAGAAATAATCTGATATCATTTTTCCTAGCCGTTTTAGGAACCTTCCCTTCTGGTCCTGCCAAATAACTTGTACTGAGTATAGTACTAAGGGCAACAAGCACATCTGTATCACCAGCATTTTTGCTCCATCTCCATTTTCACCTGATCCCACTTCTCTACTTGCTTTTTCACTTTGCTTAGAGACTTCTCGAATGTCACTTCCAATTTTTCCTTTATTTTTTTTTGTTCTTTTTTAGCCACACTCCTAAATATTATATTTCATCTTTTCATATCACTCTTACTCCTATTCTGTCTAGATCATTTTGATCCATTTTTATTGCATTGCTTTCATCTTTTCATGGTTTATCCTGCAATGTTCCCAGAGTCAACTAAATGATCCCAGAATTTTGGAAGGTCTATCTCTCTGGACTTGTAAGCATTAATAGGATGTCATATGCATATAAAGAAATGATACTCTATCTCTGTCCCCATCTAAATCATTGAATTCCCACTGTTGTTATTTGAGTTGCCAAGAGGTGTAAACATATGACAAGCAGTAAATTTATTTATTTATTTAGCATTTGTTAACAGGGAAAGTCTGACTTGGAACGAAGCCAATTTTCAGCGGAGGCCTGGGGAGAAAGGCTCCAGATGCATGTCTTTGTAACATGGAAGGAAACCGGAGCACCCAGAGGAAACTCACATGAATGCAGGGAGGACATGCAGAGTCCACACAGAAGGCACCCCAGCTGAGAATCGAACCAGAGAACCTCTTGCTGTGAGGCAACAATGCTACTGCTGCACCACTGCTCCATCCTGTAAAATGGGGCAGCGACCATACCTGTCTTGTTCCTTTAAAATGCTAAAATTCTTATGATAGTTTGGATGTGAACTTTACCCTTGTTTTATCTCCATTGGATATTTTCTGTAACATATGCACTGAATTTTCAGGGAATCCATACCCCTGTAATTTTCAAGCAAATATTCCCATCTTAACTAGCCAAAAGCCTTTACATCATCCAATGACAACACAGCTAAATTTTCTCCTCTGACTTGAGCATCATTAATAATTATCAACACCTTTATTAAATTGTCTGCAGTTCTTCTCCCCATCACAAAGTCTGTCTTGTTATCAAGTATTATGCCTGGTATTGCCTTTGCCAGTGTTGCAGTCATCCAAGATATAAAGCATTTATAATCACAGTTTAGGACATATATTGGTCTATATGAGGAGGCAGACAGCAGATCCATCCCCTTTTTATAGATAACTGCAGTAATTGCTTCTTTCTATGAGTCTGGTGGGTCATGACCTTCTAGTAGCTTACTGAACAATGCAGTCCAGCTTGATACTAAGGTTTCCCTTGCCATTTTCCAAATTTCCCCTGGGAACATCCCATATGTCTAGTGTGCCTATTGCAGTTCCCATCAACTCTTGTCACCTGCTCTCCCAAAACTTGTAATCTGTCCTTCCTCCAGTTCAGCACCTCAGTATTCCCTTCCTGTTGCTAACTAGACATATACTACATATATACATATTATATATATATATAAATATAATATATATATATATATATATATATATTTTTTTTTTTTATTATTTTTCTTAAGTCCTCTATGGTTTTAGCTAGCAGATTCTGGCTCCTTCAACTGGTTGATACCTCTTTTCTGTTTGCTGATGTCTGAGTATTACTGTTAATATCCTCAGTACTTGTGGAGGGTTAACAACATCCAGTACGTCCATTCCATCTTCTTTGTCCAGATTTTTTTCATCAACCTATTTCTGATTTTTTCTTTTCAGTTCCTTCTCCCTAATTGTGATTGCTTCATTCTTTCATTTTAAGTTGTCTTTAGTTCTGCACTCCATACTGTTTCTCTTTGTCTCTAATCAGTCCCATTCGATTTCTTTGTAATTCTCTCCCACTTCTTAGCAGCCCCTTCCTTTAATCTTGACAACTATATTATTTTGGCATTAACCCAGTCTTATCCTATTGTTCGAGCCAATATGTGGGAAATCTCCAGTGTTTCTTCTGATTATCCATATATGCTGTGACTATTTGCAGGCTTACTATTGACCATCCATTGTGTCTGGGTGACTAAAAGGTGTAACATCAGTTTGCTTTATCTTTTTTGAATAATGTCCATATATCCATCCACCCCATTTGAGTGTGGTATTTTCCTAGACATCTACCCTCTTTGGATAATCCTCCTTCTGGGACTCTTCTCCAGTTCTGTTTTCCTGACCATCACATTCTAATCCCCTATTACAATTGATAAACCTTCTTGAAATGTGACTATTCTGGATAACACATCTTTCATTTTTCATATAGCAGTTTGTGGGGCATATGAACTGCAACTATTGTAAAAACTAACTCCTCTACTGCACCCTGGATTCTAGCAAACATAGCTTTTCTATCTTCTAACTGAATTGCTCTTAAATTTAGCATTCTGCTGATTAAAATCATTGTTCCTTTATTCCTGCTGCTATCCCATACTGACCCTTTATTCCTGCTGCTATCCCATATTGACCCTGCAGTTACAATGTAGCCCTGTCTGTCTAATTATTTTAACTCCTCTTCCTTTTAAGTATGTTTCTTGAAATGCTAATATTGATGTCCACCCCTCTTAGTGCATTACATCCGAGTGACGCCTCCAGGTGCATCTGGAGTTAACTCCTACTGACGCCTGTAGGTGTCAAATATTGCTTGTTCATATTTGCATCAATAATTCCAAAATCATGTTATGTACAAGGTCTTAAAAGATTTCATCTTAAAGCTTACACAGAGGCAAACTGAACTGAATTAATATTTGACCTCTGTCTAGTGCAGGTAAAGAGATACATACTGTTGGTTTTATGATACTAATTTATATGGATATATAATTTTCACATTTTTCTAAATATTTTAACAACCAAGTAACACAGAAAGAACTCCTTAGCCCCATATGAAAGCTCTCACCTAGATGAATAAAATGCTGCTGACAGAGTGTATGTAACTTGAGTGGTTGCTGCGATATTGTAAGTTGTTTACAAAATATTACAGGCATAATTGTTGCTGTGTTTATTGTGACTAACAGAATTCAATTTAAGACCTATAACCTAAAAAAAATACTGCCACTATAAAAATAATTTGTGCTGAAGGGTTTGCCATTTATATTTCTTTCATAACCCCTATGGTTCCAGAGATATGAACATTTATTTGAAATGTGAGGATATAATTTGATTCAGTCAAAAGGCTTAGGCTCTGCCCATTGGAAGTTACAGTGCAAACTTCCTGAGCTTCAGTGGAGTGAATGAGTATGACGCATAATCCTATGTCATTACAAGATCTTACAAGATCTGTTAGCCCATACACATTCCAGGATGCTATTCTTGTTTTATATATGTTCACACATTCACACTCTTTATCTTTCAATCCTACTCAGTTACTTGGTGATCCTCTCCATTCCTAGTTCACTTAGCATGGCTACTTATACTTTCTTTATCCCTCCATTTCTCAACGTAAGTTGTTTACTTCCACAAATTGATTAAACATTTCCCATTTTATTCCCCTTGTACAAGGTTTTAGGATCATAGATTTTCATAGATTAGTACTAGGCTAACTACCCTTGCGAGCCATTTTAAGCCTAACCAATTATCCCCTGTGAGATTCAAACCCTGTACCTTGTGCTTGTAAGGCAAACACCTTAACCATTAAGCCACCCTCCCAATCCTCCCAACCCATATCAATGTCTTAGCTATTTATGCTCAGTCTTTCCCTGTGTATCACTTAACCCTTAACAAATATACACATATGTACAGTTAAGGCTTCCTTTGAATGAGTTCAACTGACTCTTGATATATTTGCTGCTCCAGATTGATGTATAACTGCTATCATCAGCTGTTGCTTCACTGCATCAGGGTTTTTGTGTCCCCCTCACCTTTAATTTACTCATTACTTTTCCTAGCTCATTCTTGCCGTCTACAGGTGCATGTTTCTTTCTATATTAACATTTGTTTTTTCTCTAAAGTATATGTCTTCCTAGGCTTAGTATTAATTGTGTCCTTCCCTACCAAGCATACCACCATGGACACATGCACTTCCTTATGTTCAGTTTTGTCTGATCTGATTGTCTTCACATTGTAACTTTTTTGTTTCTCACATTGATAATATTTGACTTTCCCTGTCAATTTTTTATCATCCCCATGCCTTTTATATGGCTCTATCTCATCTTCAGCATCCTGTTGACTCCTGTTCCTGCCTATCAACCTAGTATTTCCTGCTTAACTAACATTCTCCCATTCAAAAGTAAATACATCTAACGTTATCAAAGCACAAATCGGCTAGCAAGACAAAATTGAAAATGACAAGCTTACCATTTAACTTTAGTTAATGTAACAAAGGGCAGTAGTATAATATTATCTTCAGATTAGAAAAATTAAGCAATGAATGAGTATTAGTAAAATGCACCTCTGGAACAATGTTCAGGAATGCATTATAATAAGATAGCTGACTTTCCAGGGGGTGTTATGCATGACCACATGGAATGTACCGACATCAGAACAGTATGAAGGGCAACCAGTATAAGCAAAAGTCAAGTGTACTTTCTTCAAAACTGAGTTTGAATTCCTAATCCCCAATTCTACCTTTTCAACACAAACCATCAATCATAAAGGGAATCGGACGGATTCCATAAGCATGAGGCTGTTGATGTTCTACACAGCATCCTTAATATGGATCATGTTTAATTTCAGAGTGATCTACTTGTCCTCTTTACTTACCAAGTTGTATGTCGCAGTTACAAAGGTCCATACACCTTTCCTTCTAGACAGTGTGTCTGGCATAAAATCATAGCTCCAATTTTCTGATCTGTATTGTTCTTTGCATCTTTTTCCTTCCTTCTTCTATTCTCTTGCACTAAGAGATCATTCTGTTTAAGTTACTATTTCCTTTTAAATATCACAAAAATGTCATTGAGATATATGATATATGCCTGCATGTGTGTGTGTGTGTGTGTGTGTGTGTGTGTGTGTGTGTGTGTGTGTGTATATATATATATATATATATATATATATATATATATATATATATATATATATATATATATATATATCCATACATGTCTGATTGAAGGTCTTTGGAGACAGGCTATGAAGCATCCCAATATAAGTAAGACAAATAGATTAAAAGTAAATGAAAAAGTTGACCATAGACACTGACTAAGAAAACTAATATGAACTGGTAATAAAGATGTGAGGTATACAGAGATAATTCATTGGTTACATGACACATCCAGTTTTCACCCAAGCTTGAATAAGGAAGTTATATATGATTACAATGATTTTTCTCCATAATCATTATGTCTAAAAGTTAGAAATATGTTCTGGAAAGTAGAAATGTATGTGATTATAGTTAAAGTAACAGCACTCTGGAGACAAAATAAATAATGTTATTATCAAGGCTAATGAAATGTATGCAACGTGGAAAGGAATATTGATTGTATTGATATGTAAATATATTAAGTAATTTTGCATTATCAACAACATTAAAAAAACATGCCTGTCCCAGAAAATAATTGGTTCTATTTTATTATCTATTTATTTATTTTTGCTCTACTAGGATGCATTCCATCTGCCAGCCCTCTCATTTAGCCTGTTATTTTGGTCTTTTTCTCTGCTCAGTAAATACGAGAATGTCTTACAATGTTTGAGGCTTTGCACACTGCATTACAAGATAATCAGACAACAGTACCACTATCAGATTGCTGTTAAACCAGACGTGCCTCTTGCGGCTCCTGTCTCTGACTTTATTGAATTTAACTCTTGCCTCTCCGCTTTCCAAGAATATTGAGTGCCCTTTGTGGATTGAATCATGAGTGATACAGCTTAGGATAAGGCATGAATACTCCAAGGTCTCCGTTAAGGTTGTTTGAAGGATTGCAGCTGCACAACTCTTTGACTACCTATGCCAAATATTGTATCCCCACACCCTAGATTATCTTTGTATTTCTTGAAAATAAAGACACAATTAATTGGGTAAATCTGTGATGTCTTATTCCTTCTGACAATGGTCTGTTACCTTGTCCTCTCTTTGTAATGCACTTCTCCAGCAAAATTTCTGCTTGTTGGAAAGGGAGATGTTCCCAGCACAATGGATTAATGTCACAAGCAACATGGCCACCCAAAAGTTCTATGATCATAATTATATCATGACATGCAAATATGGACAAAGTGTAGCCAATGTGAATTAAGACTGATAATCCAGCCTGTATCTTGAAAGCATTGTAGTTGGTGGATTGGGGGTGGGGGGTGGGGGGGGTGGGCAGCAAGTCCTATGGCAACAGATGCAGTTAGTTCTCCTGACACACATGAAAACTGTCCCATCTTTTTTCTTCCCTTCTGGTGAGAGACATCTGCTTTCTTTGGTCTACAAGACTGAGGGACTGGAAAGCAAAACTCTGTTCCAGCAAATTAAGTCTAATAATTTAGCAGTTTCTGCAGTCTGCTTCCTACAGGAGAAATATCTTAAGACCATCTCTAATGATAACATTCGTTGGCTCACTGACAAAGTAGTTATGACACCTATAGGTGTCCTAAAAGAAGTGTGGATTGATTGCCATGAACTTTGAAACCTATAGGTGTCCTACAAGAAGTGTGGAGTGATTGCCATGTACTTTTGGCTTAAGATTTTTTTATTAGCTTCATTGCATGTGCTTTTTAATATTCTATACCTCTTCTGATATCACTAGTTGTAAAGGACTCGCTTCTTGATTTATGGAATGAAACCTGTGCTGTAGTAAATGGGAGACATATAAACCATCACATTAAACTTTCCAGGTAAATATCTGTCAGAAAAGAAAAAAAAAGTGTTGGGGCTTCTTCGTACTAGCCATATATCCTATCTGAGTACAAGATCCTCTTACCAAAATCCAAGTTTGACATTGTCTCCTTATTGGTCAGTTCTGGCCCACAAAGCTCCATAGTTTTATCAGATGGTTATCAACTCCATAAATGGCATATCTTGCATCAGTGAGACTGCTACCAGTAAACCATCTTCTTTTCAGAAAACATGTCTTTGTTGTTGCCAATGTCACATCAGTATAGTGTTCCAAGTTATTGCTTCCCTGCCATTTCTACCACCAAAAAGCTGTCTCATTACATTCCTTTATAAAGGCTTTATAAACGATCAGATCTTCCTTTTTCTGCTTGAAAATCTTCAATCTGGTGCTCTGGTGCTTGGGAAACTGTCCTTTCAGCAAGTCAGGCAGATATCTAGTAATGGTGTTATTAATGGTCTTAATAATCTTGCAGATGCACTTTAACAGGTATAAGAGGGACATTAAATGCCCTGGTCTTGGTTTTTTTTTTTTTTTTTTTGTTGTTGCTTTTGCTTTTGCTCTTGCTCATAGTTTATCAGTATTTTTATTTAGAGTCTCAGTATATTATTGCTGTGCAGAATAAACATTTGTGAATGTATGCTTATCTTCAAACTCAGTACTTAACATTCTGGTCTGCACCACCATGTCTGGCAACTCTGGAAGCACTAAATTCTGGCACAGGTACAGGAAGACCTTGACTATTTTCTTAAGACCATCTGTATCTGAACTCCTTATCAAGAAATAATCAACTGGTCTTTTGCTATATTTGCTCTCTTTATATATAAAGATGTAGGCGGCTTGCTTTCACAGTGGGTTGACTCAAGAGGGCTTGTTCCATGAAAAAAAACATGTTTTTTTCATGTTGTTCTCAATGGACTGCTACTTACTTGGGAATGAGATCTTTCACAACTTTTGATGTCTGAACTGCAATTACTCATGTCTCAATTATGTGGCACACAATCATAATGAAGCCAAACAGAACTGCATTTATTCATTTTTCCCCTCTACTAGCTGACTGTACACTACTTAGTGTTGCTTTATTCTATCAATTTTGTTCTACTATGGAGTGTGTTCATGTACGTCCCTCCAATAGTTTGCCAAGACCTTGATCTGACAGGGAAGGACAGGCTCAAAAGATGCCTAGGCAAGCAACAAAGAGTACAGCATTAATATCATCATATAACCTGTTCAATTTTTTTATGCCACAAGCACAGTGTTTTCTGGATGTACTGAGATATGTGTCATGAACTGGCATTCAGTAGCACAATAAGGGAGATATCCTCGCCTGCATTGTGATCTCCCTTGCTTTGGCCACCCTCCATGCATTCCGCAGGCACTTAATTTGAAAAATGCAATCTCATTAATGAAGTTCAAAACTCACAGCATATTCTACTATATATCAGAATCCTTACAATGTGGCCATAGTAGTTTGATGTCATTTATTTGTGTTGCCATTTACCTTCAGTCTAGAGTTATGTGCCATACTATTAAGTAAACAATAACAGTGTATATGATGATGAGTCATATTTTGCAGAACACCTCATGGACTGCTTATATGCACACAACTGTACATGACAAAAGTATAGGCTAAGTTGACAAAGTTTAATGTTTCAAGTCTTACAGAACACAAGCTCCTTACATGGTTCAAACTACATGCCATAAAAGTATAGTGTCTGTGTAATTTTTTTAGACAAATGCCAGCCTTTTTAGTACCATAGCAATATAAATGCTGCAACACTTGAATGTATTTACAGACTAATGAAAAAGGCATTTTAGCATATGTGAAGACATGTGAAGGCTGCCAGCCTAGCCAGATAGAATTTTGTAGATAATTCTGTCATTTGTAAATATTAATATAAGCCAGAGACTTGTTCTCTTAAATAGAAAAAAATGGTGTTAAATGTGGAACTGCAAAAATGTAACAACAGTGCACTCTGCTGTAGGAAAGCTGATAAGTCAAGCATTGTGTAATTGATCACAAAACTCAGAACTGAGATGTCTGGATGAAGGAATTATTGCTTTTGTTTTGAGACTAGAGTTAATTGCTAGAATTTGCATGTATAATGTCTTTTATTGCTCTGGCTTCCTGACCAGCTACAAGATCAAAAGGGCTGTTACACTCTGAGGTTCTGTTAGCCTGGGAAACAGAAAATAATACTGTAATCTGAAATGCGTCAGTGGTACTGTGCTAACAATTTCAGGACAGAGAGACCCAGAGCATTTTGTATTTGTCTTGAGAGCATCCAACTCACCAGTATCTGCCTCTGTTCTGTATGTAAGTAGGATCTTAGACTTCAGTGTCTCTTTTAGAAATAGCTAAGACATAGGAAGATTAGACCATTGTTTTCTGTATTGATGTCAGAACTATTCTACTGTATTATTTTATGCATTTTTTGTGTCTGAACTCTTGACTAACACTGAGTAGTAAGAAACCTTTCAACTGTGGCTGTTTTGTGGAGAGATAATTTAAGCTTTAGAGTACATTGCATGTATATAGTGAGACTGTCAAAGTCACTCCAAATAAGAATTGACTATTCAGTTGCACTTATCATTTGGATAATAATATTGCACAGTAATAATTGGACACCCTTTAGTTAAGGGCCTTTTTAGTAGCTGATAAATATTAGTGGGTGGTTCCAGCTGGTACTACCTTTTTAGACTGAGCAGAAAGAGGGCATAGCTGGGGAATCTGTGCCAGCCTTTCCCAGGAGTGTCTGTGTGGCTGTATATAACTCTTATCTGAAAGTGTGTGTGTGTGTGTGTGTGTGTGTGTGTGTGTGTGTGTGTGTGTGTGTGTGTGTGTGTGTGTGTGTGTGTCAGCTACTTGGGCAGGGACACAAAGCACTGGTTGGACCGAGAGGGTGCTAGGGGTTTTAGCTTGCCCACTAGGCTGAGATCTGGACCCTATAGCTGTGCCAGTGGGGAGACTTATTGGGGATCTGGAGAGAAAGGGAGATACCAGCTCCAGACTGACTGTGATCTCTGTGTGCTCTTAAGAGAAATTGTCATTTACCGTGTGTGTATTTGTTATCCTCCTCTATGTGGACACCCCTCACTGGTATTAATGGTGTGGATTGAGGCTGCTTGATTGCTGGGCCAGTGCACGGGGTGTCACATATTAATTGGTGGCAGTGGTGGGATAGTGAATTCCTGTAGCTTGTGTACAGTGATCACTGAAGGTGCTTTATACTCTGAATCAGCCACACAGTGAATACTCAGAGTTCATATTACAATTGTTTTATTTCTTCTGTTAGCTTAGTTAGTCAGGGAGAGCAGGCAGGTATGTCAGCAGAGGAGTATGGAAAGCTGACAAGGAGCCCGTTGGCTGAGGTGCACCAGACTAAAGGACTGGTGCAGAGAAACCTGACTAAGGCAGACATGATTGCAGCTTTGGTCACAGCGGCATCGGAAAACAACAAACAGGAATATGATCAGTCTAGCCATGGAGAGGTACAACACTCAGGGAATGGACAGCTCAACTTTTCTGCAGAGGACTTAAAAATCCATCTGAAGCTAAAGAGACTTGGGTTGGAGGCCAGGCATTTGGAAATGGAAGCTGTGGAAATGAAGTAGCAGAGCTAGCATGAAAAGGAGATGCTGACTCTTTGCCAGAGTCATGGAGGTAATACAGAAGGGAGTAACTGGACCCCAAAAGCACAAAAGGTCAGTAAATTTATTCTGCAGTTTACAGAGGAGATGATTTTGATAGTTTCATTCATATGTTTGAGAGGGTATATAAACAGTATGATGTGTACCAAAGGCTCTGGGTACAGTTACTGACCCTCTTACTACATGGTAAAGCTGTAACTGTGTCTAAAATTTCTGATCATGAATATTTTGATTATACTGCTAAGAACTGTTTGTTAGAATTTTTTAAGCTAACACCTGAAACGTATAGCAAAAAGCTTTGTGAGCATAGACACAAGGCAGATGAAAGTGTGTGTGAATATGTTGCTGAACTGACCACTTATTTTCATAGGTGGGTGAGTGAATGTCAGGTCAGCACTTTGAGGGAACAAGCCTTTAGCACTTTGTCTGAGGACATGAGGATCTGGTTAGCTGATAGACAATGTGCTACTACAGAGGAGTTGGGGAAGAAGGGAGACCTATACCTAGCAAGCAGGGCATCCCTGCATAGGAAAGGGATGCCCAGTACCACTCATGGGATAAAGTAATCCATGGTGGGCAGCCCAGACTGCCCCAACAGAATCTGCCAGTAGCAAGGGAAGCCACTAGTCCAGGTACACGTCCAGGACCTAGGGTTAAATGTTTTGAATGCAACCGGTGGGTCCATGTGGCATACAGATGTCCATGGAGGCAAGTGGGGAGCAAAAGGTGAGAGAGACAGTAAGTGGGAAAGACAAAATGGCAATAGTAGTTTGTCTTAAGACAACAGGGGTACCGAACTACCATCTTGCAGATGTCCTGATAGGGAAGGATTTTGATAAGGCAGTACTATGTGTTAATGCAGTTACGTGCAGTCAGGCTTCAAGACAAGCATGTGGGTCTGGTAGACTGGGGGAGACCCAGACAGACTGCATACTTGCAGACATAACTGGTGAGGTGGTTACTTCAGGGAGGAAGATACGCTGTAGCAGTGAGACTGAAGGTGAGCCACTGCTGCTTTTGGGTACTGATGTACCCTTGGACAGAGTGACTGCAAAGGTAGAGGTTAGTAGTAGTACCCAGTCTGACATTGAGGCACCACTGTCAGATGATGCCAGACTTCCTGTGGAATGGGAGCGGGGAAAGGGTTACAAAGAGAGAGTTGAGACAGGCTCAGCTCTCAGATCCTACATTGCAAGGCCTGAGGCAGGTATCTATTGAGGGACCTGATTCTCAAGGAAAAGGGGAATCTGTATACTGGGACAAAGGGTTACTGTATAGAAAGTGGACCCCTGAGGGAGGGCTAGAAGGTAAGAGGGTACAGCAGTTGGTAGTGCCTAGAGCCTACCATCTGGCTCTTCTAGCCATAACCCATGATATTCCCTTCGCAGGTCATATGCACACAGTAAAGTACAATTTCCCTTAAGAGCTTTCCCTTAAGAGCACACAGAGATCACAGTCAGTCTAGGGCTGGTTTCTTCCTTTCTCTCCAGATCCCCAATAAGACTCCCCACTGGCACAGCTATAGGGTCCAGATCTCAGCCTAGTGGGCAAACTAAAACCTCCAGTACCCTCTCTGTCCAATCACTGCTTCGTGTCCCTGTCCAAGTAGCTGACAGATGCACATACTTTGAGATAAGAGTTATATACAACCACACAGACACTCCTAGGGAAGGCTGGCATAGATTCTCCAGCTGTGCCCCCTTTCTGCCCTGTCTAAGAGGTAGTACCAGCTGCCACCACCCACTAATTTTTATCAGCTACTAAAAGGCCCTTACTAAAGGGTGTCCAATTATTACTGTGCAATATTATTATCCAAATGGTAAGTGCAACTGAACAGTCAAGGCTTATTTAGAGTGACTTGGACAGTATCACTATATACATGCAATGTACTCTAGAGCTTAAATTATCTTTGCACAAAACAGCCACAGTTGAAAGTTTAAAAATATTTAATAATGAATAATAAAAACACAAGACGATACTTCTTACTAGTCAGTGCTAGTCAAGGGTTCAGACACAGAAAAATGCATACAATAATAGAGTAGAATAGTTCGACACCAGTACAGAAAACAACTGTCTAATCTTCATATTTCCTAGCTATTTCTAAAAGAGACACTGAAGTCTAAGATCCTACTTACATACAGAACACAGGCAGATACTGCTAAGTTGGATGTTCTCAAGACAAAGGCACAATGCTCTGAGTCTCTCTGTCCTTAAATTGATAACACAGTACCACTGAATAATTTCAGATTACATCATTATTTTCCGTTTCCCAGGCTAACAGAAGCTCAGAGTTTAACAGGCCTTTTGATCTTGCAGCTGGTCAGGAAGCCAAAGCAATAAAAGACATTATACATGCAAATTCTAGCAATTAACTCTAGTCTCAAAACAAAAGCAATAATTCCTTCATCCAGACATCTCAGTTCTGAGTTTTGTGATCAAACAATTACACGATGCTTGACTTATCAGCTTTCCTACAGCAGAGTGCACTGCTGTTACATTTTTCCAGTTCCACATTTAACACCATTTTTTTTTATTTAAGAGAACAAGCCTGTGGCTTATATTAATATTTACAAATGACAGAATTATCTGCAAAATTCTATCTGGCTAGGCTGGCAGCCTTCACATATCTTCACAGCATATTCCACTCTTAGCATGTGGCAGCGTTTTAGTAAGTGTAACTTAGAGACGTGCATCATAGGTGTATTTTGTATATTCTAATAATAAGGTCCAGTACATGTCAGCCAGAAATGTGCAGTCTTGCAGTAAAGATGGTTAGAATTTTAAACCAATGCACTAAGGTAAGGATGGTTAAAACTTGAGCTTGAATGGTATGCTTCAAGAATATGTTATGTGCAAATTTCAAACACTAGCCATGCCATCTTCAAGCATACAAACAAAGTTTGATGTAAACCCACTCTTGGGCTTTAGTGTTGTACATGTGATCAATTAATATTGATGTTAATATTGATGCTAAAAATGGCAGCTGTCTACCCCTCAAAATTCATCCTCCACCACCCCTGTAATAAAATTCAACTATCTGGACACATTCTCCCCAAACCTGGGCCACATTGTAACACATCAACCCCTACATCTGCTTGCCAGCAGCCACTGCAGACTACCATCCTACCATCCGCACCCCCAAACATCTTTCCTTTTTCTATATTAAGATACACAGCATTCTTAGCAAGGCCCAATACTCCCCCACATTGTCACACTCTATGGCTAAAACCACACAACTCTAACTATGAATTTCTCCCCCCTGGTTACAACATCTTACACCATGATAGAACCCATAAAAAAGGTGGAGGAGTTGCCATTATATACTCAGATCTCCTCACATTATCCCCATATCCAACCCTCCTTTCACCCAGCTGAACTCATTATTGCCAATTACAGTCTCAACAGTCATAAAACCATAACAGTTGCTAGCATCTACCTACCACCAGGAGACAATATATCTTTATTAGAACAGATTCTCCACTGGATGTCAGAAAATATATCCAATGAATCCATTATATTAGGTGACGTTAACATCATTTGGCAAAACCTCATCTCTCACTCCCCTAACACCAGTATCAACCTTTATGGCTATACCCATCTAATAAAAAAGCCACAGAGAAAATAAAAAACACCAACTGCAGAAGCATAAAATCCAAAATTGTTTAATCCAAAGGCGGTGCATGGCTAGTGGACTCTTTTGTAGCTTCTCTTCAGGAAAACTGTTATGGCTTACAATTTGACGGTGTACAAAAAAGCATTTCTGTTGCGTTTTTTTTTTATTTATTTGGAACTAAATATTGTTGATAATGTGATTATTACAAAGATTCACATAACATATGATGATGGTACTCATTTTTTAGATAGTAACAGCTGCTACCCCCCCCCCCCCATATTTTAAAGTCTTTGCTTTAAAATGAGTTACTCAGAATAAATAGACTGTGTAATAACATTCAGTCTCTCAAGGAAGAGATTTTGCATTCTTGCACAGCCTTTAAACACAGGGGATATAGTAATGGATTAATTATTAATTCTTTGAATAAATTGTTGTGCTTGAGAAGGGATACCACTTGTGTGGTTAATGCTCCAGATGATATGAAGTATGTGAATAGATATAGGAGTCATGTAGGGAATGCTAGTGATAAAAAGATATATTTTGTCACTACTTATAATATTTATAGTGTTGAGTTAGTATAAATCTTAAGATATTACTCACCATTCTTATATAAGAGGAAGTCTGGGATTAAAATTTACCTGACTCCTTTACTGTCTGTTATAATAGAGCCAGAAATATAAAAGACATGGTTGTTCATAATTTGTTCTCTATGCCTACTGAAATTTTAACTATTCCATACAAAATTTTGGTACATTTCCTGTGGTAAATGCTCTATCTGCTTTCATGTGGTCAGGAGTTTTGATAAAATAAATGGCATTTTTTTCAGCCTAGAACTATTTTCACCTGTGTATCTAAGGGAGTGGCTTATTGTCTCTCATGCTCTTGTGGTTTCTTCTATATTGAAGAAACCAAAAGAATGTTTAAAAATCAGAATACAACAGCATGTTGGAGACATTAAGAATCAAAATTTGGATAGCCCTGTGGCATCACATATTCATGCAGTACACTTGGGGTCTTGTACCAGTTTAAAGGCATGTATTTTAGAACAAGTTCTGATTAAGGATGATGTTGCACTTAAAAATAAAAAGAAGCAGTCTGTATTTTAAAGATTGGCACTTCGGTGCCTTAAGGTTTAAACAAAAAACTGATGTACCCTTGGACAGAGTGACTGCAAAGGTAGAGGTTAGTAGTAGTACCCAGTCTGACATTGAGGCACCACTGTCAGATGATGCCAGACTTCCTGTGGAATGGGAGCGGGGAAAGGGTTACAAAGAGAGAGTTGAGACAGGCTCAGCTCTCAGATCCTACATTGCAAGGCCTGAGGCAGGTATCTATTGAGGGACCTGATTCTCAAGGAAAAGGGAATCTGTATACTGGGACAAAGGGTTACTGTATAGAAAGTGGACCCCTGAGGGAGGGCTAGAAGGTAAGAGGGTACAGCAGTTGGTAGTGCCTAGAGCCTACCATCTGGCTCTTCTAGCCATAACCCATGATATTCCCTTCGCAGGTCATATGCACACAGTAAAGTACAATTTCCCTTAAGAGCTTTCACTTAAGAGCACACAGAGATCACAGTCAGTCTAGGGCTGGTTTCTTCCTTTCTCTCCAGATCCCCAATAAGACTCCCCACTGGCACAGCTATAGGGTCCAGATCTCAGCCTAGTGGGCAAACTAAAACCTCCAGTACCCTCTCTGTCCAATCACTGCTTCGTGTCCCTGTCCAAGTAGCTGACAGATGCACATACTTTGAGATAAGAGTTATATACAACCACACAGACACTCCTAGGGAAGGCTGGCATAGATTCTCCAGCTGTGCCCCCTTTCTGCCCTGTCTAAGAGGTAGTACCAGCTGCCACCACCCACTAATTTTTATCAGCTACTAAAAGGCCCTTACTAAAGGGTGTCCAATTATTACTGTGCAATATTATTATCCAAATGGTAAGTGCAACTGAACAGTCAAGGCTTATTTAGAGTGACTTGGACAGTATCACTATATACATGCAATGTACTCTAGAGCTTAAATTATCTTTGCACAAAACAGCCACAGTTGAAAGTTTAAAAATATTTAATAATGAATAATAAAACACAAGACAATACTTCTTACTAGTCAGTGCTAGTCAAGGGTTCAGACACAGAAAAATGCATACAATAATAGAGTAGAATAGTTCGACACCAGTACAGAAAACAACTGTCTAATCTTCATATTTCCTAGCTATTTCTAAAAGAGACACTGAAGTCTAAGATCCTACTTACATACAGAACACAGGCAGATACTGCTAAGTTGGATGTTCTCAAGACAAAGGCACAATGCTCTGAGTCTCTCTGTCCTTAAATTGATAACACAGTACCACTGAATCATTTCAGATTACATCATTATTTTCCGTTTCCCAGGCTAACAGAAGCTCAGAGTTTAACAGGCCTTTTGATCTTGCAGCTGGTCAGGAAGCCAAAGCAATAAAAGACATTATACATGCAAATTCTAGCAATTAACTCTAGTCTCAAAACAAAAGCAATAATTCCTTCATCCAGACATCTCAGTTCTGAGTTTTGTGATCAAACAATTACACGATGCTTGACTTATCAGCTTTCCTACAGCAGAGTGCACTGCTGTTACATTTTTCCAGTTCCACATTTAACACCATTTTTTTTTTTATTTAAGAGAACAAGCCTGTGGCTTATATTAATATTTACAAATGACAGAATTATCTGCAAAATTCTATCTGGCTAGGCTGGCAGCCTTCACATATCTTCACAGCATATTCCACTCTTAGCATGTGGCAGCGTTTTAGTAAGTGTAACTTAGAGACGTGCATCATAGGTGTATTTTGTATATTCTAATAATAAGGTCCAGTACATGTCAGCCAGAAATGTGCAGTCTTGCAGTAAAGATGGTTAGAATTTTAAACCAATGCACTAAGGTAAGGATGGTTAAAACTTGAGCTTGAATGGTATGCTTCAAGAATATGTTATGTGCAAATTTCAAACACTAGCCATGCCATCTTCAAGCATACAAACAAAGTTTGATGTAAACCCACTCTTGGGCTTTAGTGTTGTACATGTGATCAATTAATATTGATGTTAATATTGATGCTAAAAATGGCAGCTGTCTACCCCTCAAAATTCATCCTCCACCACCCCTGTAATAAAATTCAACTATCTGGACACATTCTCCCCAAACCTGGGCCACATTGTAACACATCAACCCCTACATCTGCTTGCCAGCAGCCACTGCAGACTACCATCCTACCATCCGCACCCCCAAACATCTTTCCTTTTTCTATATTAAGATACACAGCATTCTTAGCAAGGCCCAATACTCCCCCACATTGTCACACTCTATGGCTAAAACCACACAACTCTAACTATGAATTTCTCCCCCCTGGTTACAACATCTTACACCATGATAGAACCCATAAAAAAAGGTGGAGGAGTTGCCATTATATACTCAGATCTCCTCACATTATCCCCATATCCAACCCTCCTTTCACCCAGCTGAACTCATTATTGCCAATTACAGTCTCAACAGTCATAAAACCATAACAGTTGCTAGCATCTACCTACCACCAGGAGACAATATATCTTTATTAGAACAGATTCTCCACTGGATGTCAGAAAATATATCCAATGAATCCATTATATTAGGTGACGTTAACATCATTTGGCAAAACCTCATCTCTCACTCCCCTAACACCAGTATCAACCTTTATGGCTATACCCATCTAATAAAAAAGCCACAGAGAAAATAAAAAACACCAACTGCAGAAGCATAAAATCCAAAATTGTTTAATCCAAAGGCGGTGCATGGCTAGTGGACTCTTTTGTAGCTTCTCTTCAGGAAAACTGTTATGGCTTACAATTTGACAGTGTACAAAAAAGCATTTCTGTTGCGTTTTTTTTTTATTTATTTGGAACTAAATATTGTTGATAATGTGATTATTACAAAGATTCACATAACATATGATGATGGTACTCATTTTTTAGATAGTAACAGCTGCTACCCCCACCCCATATTTTAAAGTCTTTGCTTTAAAATGAGTTACTCAGAATAAATAGACTGTGTAATAACATTCAGTCTCTCAAGGAAGAGATTTTGCATTCTTGCACAGCCTTTAAACACAGGGGATATAGTAATGGATTAATTATTAATTCTTTGAATAAATTGTTGTGCTTGAGAAGGGATACCACTTGTGTGGTTAATGCTCCAGATGATATGAAGTATGTGAATAGATATAGGAGTCATGTAGGGAATGCTAGTGATAAAAAGATATATTTTGTCACTACTTATCATATTTATAGTGTTGAGTTAGTATAAATCTTAAGATATTACTCACCATTCTTATATAAGAGGAAGTCTGGGATTAAAAATTTACCTGACTCCTTTACTGTCTGTTATAATAGAGCCAGAAATATAAAAGACATGGTTGTTCATAATTTGTTCTCTATGCCTACTGAAATTTTAACTATTCCATACAAAATTTTGGTACATTTCCCTGTGGTAAATGCTCTATCTGCTTTCATGTGGTCAGGAGTTTTGATAAAATAAATGGCATTTTTTTCAGCCTAGAACTATTTTCACCTGTGTATCTAAGGGAGTGGCTTATTGTCTCTCATGCTCTTGTGGTTTCTTCTATATTGAAGAAACCAAAAGAATGTTTAAAAATCAGAATACAACAGCATGTTGGAGACATTAAGAATCAAAATTTGGATAGCCCTGTGGCATCACATATTCATGCAGTACACTTGGGGTCTTGTACCAGTTTAAAGGCATGTATTTTAGAACAAGTTCTGATTAAGGATGATGTTGCACTTAAAAATAAAAAGAAGCAGTCTGTATTTTAAAGATTGGCACTTCGGTGCCTTAAGGTTTAAACAAAAAACTGATGTACCCTTGGACAGAGTGACTGCAAAGGTAGAGGTTAGTAGTAGTACCCAGTCTGACATTGAGGCACCACTGTCAGATGATGCCAGACTTCCTGTGGAATGGGAGCGGGGAAAGGGTTACAAAGAGAGAGTTGAGACAGGCTCAGCTCTCAGATCCTACATTGCAAGGCCTGAGGCAGGTATCTATTGAGGGACCTGATTCTCAAGGAAAAGGGGAATCTGTATACTGGGACAAAGGGTTACTGTATAGAAAGTGGACCCCTGAGGGAGGGCTAGAAGGTAAGAGGGTACAGCAGTTGGTAGTGCCTAGAGCCTACCATCTGGCTCTTCTAGCCATAACCCATGATATTCCCTTCGCAGGTCATATGCACACAGTAAAGTACAATTTCCCTTAAGAGCTTTCCCTTAAGAGCACACAGAGATCACAGTCAGTCTAGGGCTGGTTTCTTCCTTTCTCTCCAGATCCCCAATAAGACTCCCCACTGGCACAGCTATAGGGTCCAGATCTCAGCCTAGTGGGCAAACTAAAACCTCCAGTACCCTCTCTGTCCAATCACTGCTTCGTGTCCCTGTCCAAGTAGCTGACAGATGCACATACTTTGAGATAAGAGTTATATACAACCACACAGACACTCCTAGGGAAGGCTGGCATAGATTCTCCAGCTGTGCCCCCTTCTGCCCTGTCTAAGAGGTAGTACCAGCTGCCACCACCCACTAATTTTTATCAGCTACTAAAAGGCCCTTACTAAAGGGTGTCCAATTATTACTGTGCAATATTATTATCCAAATGGTAAGTGCAACTGAACAGTCAAGGCTTATTTAGAGTGACTTGGACAGTATCACTATATACATGCAATGTACTCTAGAGCTTAAATTATCTTTGCACAAAACAGCCACAGTTGAAAGTTTAAAAATATTTAATAATGAATAATAAAAACACAAGACGATACTTCTTACTAGTCAGTGCTAGTCAAGGGTTCAGACACAGAAAAATGCATACAATAATAGAGTAGAATAGTTCGACACCAGTACAGAAAACAACTGTCTAATCTTCATATTTCCTAGCTATTTCTAAAAGAGACACTGAAGTCTAAGATCCTACTTACATACAGAACACAGGCAGATACTGCTAAGTTGGATGTTCTCAAGACAAAGGCACAATGCTCTGAGTCTCTCTGTCCTTAAATTGATAACACAGTACCACTGAATCATTTCAGATTACATCATTATTTTCCGTTTCCCAGGCTAACAGAAGCTCAGAGTTTAACAGGCCTTTTGATCTTGCAGCTGGTCAGGAAGCCAAAGCAATAAAAGACATTATACATGCAAATTCTAGCAATTAACTCTAGTCTCAAAACAAAAGCAATAATTCCTTCATCCAGACATCTCAGTTCTGAGTTTTGTGATCAAACAATTACACGATGCTTGACTTATCAGCTTTCCTACAGCAGAGTGCACTGCTGTTACATTTTTCCAGTTCCACATTTAACACCATTTTTTTTTTTTTATTTAAGAGAACAAGCCTGTGGCTTATATTAATATTTACAAATGACAGAATTATCTGCAAAATTCTATCTGGCTAGGCTGGCAGCCTTCACATATCTTCACAGCATATTCCACTCTTAGCATGTGGCAGCGTTTTAGTAAGTGTAACTTAGAGACGTGCATCATAGGTGTATTTTGTATATTCTAATAATAAGGTCCAGTACATGTCAGCCAGAAATGTGCAGTCTTGCAGTAAAGATGGTTAGAATTTTAAACCAATGCACTAAGGTAAGGATGGTTAAAACTTGAGCTTGAATGGTATGCTTCAAGAATATGTTATGTGCAAATTTCAAACACTGGCCATGCCATCTTCAAGCATACAAACAAAGTTTGATGTAAACCCACTCTTGGGCTTTAGTGTTGTACATGTGATCAATTAATATTGATGTTAATATTGATGCTAAAATGGCAGCTGTCTACCCCTCAAAATTCATCCTCCACCACCCCTGTAATAAAATTCAACTATCTGGACACATTCTCCCCAAACCTGGGCCACATTGTAACACATCAACCCCTACATCTGCTTGCCAGCAGCCACTGCAGACTACCATCCTACCATCCGCACCCCAAACATCTTTCCTTTTTCTATATTAAGATACACAGCATTCTTAGCAAGGCCCAATACTCCCCCACATTGTCACACTCTATGGCTAAAACAACACAACTCTAACTATGAATTTCTCCCCCCTGGTTACAACATCTTACACCATGATAGAACCCATAAAAAAAGGTGGAGGAGTTGCCATTATATACTCAGATCTCCTCACATTATCCCCATATCCAACCCTCCTTTCACCCAGCTGAACTCATTATTGCCAATTACAGTCTCAACAGTCATAAAACCATAACAGTTGCTAGCATCTACCTACCACCAGGAGACAATATATCTTTATTAGAACAGATTCTCCACTGGATGTCAGAAAATATATCCAATGAATCCATTATATTAGGTGACGTTAACATCATTTGGCAAAACCTCATCTCTCACTCCCCTAACACCAGTATCAACCTTTATGGCTATACCCATCTAATAAAAAAGCCACAGAGAAAATAAAAAACACCAACTGCAGAAGCATAAAATCCAAAATTGTTTAATCCAAAGGCGGTGCATGGCTAGTGGACTCTTTTGTAGCTTCTCTTCAGGAAAACTGTTATGGCTTACAATTTGACGGTGTACAAAAAAGCATTTCTGTTGCGTTTTTTTTTTTATTTATTTGGAACTAAATATTGTTGATAATGTGATTATTACAAAGATTCACATAACATATGATGATGGTACTCATTTTTTAGATAGTAACAGCTGCTACCCCCCCCCCCCATATTTTAAAGTCTTTGCTTTAAAATGAGTTACTCAGAATAAATAGACTGTGTAATAACATTCAGTCTCTCAAGGAAGAGATTTTGCATTCTTGCACAGCCTTTAAACACAGGGGATATAGTAATGGATTAATTATTAATTCTTTGAATAAATTGTTGTGCTTGAGAAGGGATACCACTTGTGTGGTTAATGCTCCAGATGATATGAAGTATGTGAATAGATATAGGAGTCATGTAGGGAATGCTAGTGATAAAAAGATATATTTTGTCACTACTTATAATATTTATAGTGTTGAGTTAGTATAAATCTTAAGATATTACTCACCATTCTTATATAAGAGGAAGTCTGGGATTAAAATTTACCTGACTCCTTTACTGTCTGTTATAATAGAGCCAGAAATATAAAAGACATGGTTGTTCATAATTTGTTCTCTATGCCTACTGAAATTTTAACTATTCCATACAAAATTTTGGTACATTTCCTGTGGTAAATGCTCTATCTGCTTTCATGTGGTCAGGAGTTTTGATAAAATAAATGGCATTTTTTTCAGCCTAGAACTATTTTCACCTGTGTATCTAAGGGAGTGGCTTATTGTCTCTCATGCTGTTGTGGTTTCTTCTATATTGAAGAAACCAAAAGAATGTTTAAAATCAGAATACAACAGCATGTTGGAGACATTAAGAATCAAAATTTGGATAGCCCTGTGGCATCGCATATTCATGCAGTACACTTGGGGTCTTGTACCAGTTTAAAGGCATGTATTTTAGAACAAGTTCTGATTAAGGATGATGTTGCACTTAAAAATAAAAAGAAGCAGTCTGTATTTTAAAGATTGGCACTCGGTGCCTTAAGGTTTAAACAAAAAACTGATGTACCCTTGGACAGAGTGACTGCAAAGGTAGAGGTTAGTAGTAGTACCCAGTCTGACATTGAGGCACCACTGTCAGATGATGCCAGACTTCCTGTGGAATGGGAGCGGGGAAAGGGTTACAAAGAGAGAGTTGAGACAGGCTCAGCTCTCAGATCCTACATTGCAAGGCCTGAGGCAGGTATCTATTGAGGGACCTGATTCTCAAGGAAAAGGGGAATCTGTATACTGGGACAAAGGGTTACTGTATAGAAAGTGGACCCCTGAGGGAGGGCTAGAAGGTAAGAGGGTACAGCAGTTGGTAGTGCCTAGAGCCTACCATCTGGCTCTTCTAGCCATAACCCATGATATTCCCTTCGGAGGTCATATGCACACAGTAAAGTACAATTTCCCTTAAGAGCTTTCCCTTAAGAGCACACAGAGATCACAGTCAGTCTAGGGCTGGTTTCTTCCTTTCTCTCCAGATCCCCAATAAGACTCCCCACTGGCACAGCTATAGGGTCCAGATCTCAGCCTAGTGGGCAAACTAAAACCTCCAGTACCCTCTCTGTCCAATCACTGCTTCGTGTCCCTGTCCAAGTAGCTGACAGATGCACATACTTTGAGATAAGAGTTATATACAACCACACAGACACTCCTAGGGAAGGCTGGCATAGATTCTCCAGCTGTGCCCCCTTTCTGCCCTGTCTAAGAGGTAGTACCAGCTGCCACCACCCACTAATTTTTATCAGCTACTAAAAGGCCCTTACTAAAGGGTGTCCAATTATTACTGTGCAATATTATTATCCAAATGGTAAGTGCAACTGAACAGTCAAGGCTTATTTAGAGTGACTTGGACAGTATCACTATATACATGCAATGTACTCTAGAGCTTAAATTATCTTTGCACAAAACAGCCACAGTTGAAAGTTTAAAAATATTTAATAATGAATAATAAAAACACAAGACAATACTTCTTACTAGTCAGTGCTAGTCAAGGGTTCAGACACAGAAAAATGCATACAATAATAGAGTAGAATAGTTCGACACCAGTACAGAAAACAACTGTCTAATCTTCATATTTCCTAGCTATTTCTAAAAGAGACACTGAAGTCTAAGATCCTACTTACATACAGAACACAGGCAGATACTGCTAAGTTGGATGTTCTCAAGACAAAGGCACAATGCTCTGAGTCTCTCTGTCCTTAAATTGATAACACAGTACCACTGAATCATTTCAGATTACATCATTATTTTCCGTTTCCCAGGCTAACAGAAGCTCAGAGTTTAACAGGCCTTTTGATCTTGCAGCTGGTCAGGAAGCCAAAGCAATAAAAGACATTATACATGCAAATTCTAGCAATTAACTCTAGTCTCAAAACAAAAGCAATAATTCCTTCATCCAGACATCTCAGTTCTGAGTTTTGTGATCAAACAATTACACGATGCTTGACTTATCAGCTTTCCTACAGCAGAGTGCACTGCTGTTACATTTTTCCAGTTCCACATTTAACACCATTTTTTTTTTTTATTTAAGAGAACAAGCCTGTGGCTTATATTAATATTTACAAATGACAGAATTATCTGCAAAATTCTATCTGGCTAGGCTGGCAGCCTTCACATATCTTCACAGCATATTCCACTCTTAGCATGTGGCAGCGTTTTAGTAAGTGTAACTTAGAGACGTGCATCATAGGTGTATTTTGTATATTCTAATAATAAGGTCCAGTACATGTCAGCCAGAAATGTGCAGTCTTGCAGTAAAGATGGTTAGAATTTTAAACCAATGCACTAAGGTAAGGATGGTTAAAACTTGAGCTTGAATGGTATGCTTCAAGAATATGTTATGTGCAAATTTCAAACACTGACCATGCCATCTTCAAGCATACAAACAAAGTTTGATGTAAACCCACTCTTGGGCTTTAGTGTTGTACATGTGATCAATTAATATTGATGTTAATATTGATGCTAAAAATGGCAGCTGTCTACCCCTCAAAATTCATCCTCCACCACCCCTGTAATAAAATTCAACTATCTGGACACATTCTCCCCAAACCTGGGCCACATTGTAACACATCAACCCCTACATCTGCTTGCCAGCAGCCACTGCAGACTACCATCCTACCATCCGCACCCCCAAACATCTTTCCTTTTTCTATATTAAGATACACAGCATTCTTAGCAAGGCCCAATACTCCCCCACATTGTCACACTCTATGGCTAAAACAACACAACTCTAACTATGAATTTCTCCCCCCTGGTTACAACATCTTACACCATGATAGAACCCATAAAAAAAGGTGGAGGAGTTGCCATTATATACTCAGATCTCCTCACATTATCCCCATATCCAACCCTCCTTTCACCCAGCTGAACTCATTATTGCCAATTACAGTCTCAACAGTCATAAAACCATAACAGTTGCTAGCATCTACCTACCACCAGGAGACAATATATCTTTATTAGAACAGATTCTCCACTGGATGTCAGAAAATATATCCAATGAATCCATTATATTAGGTGACGTTAACATCATTTGGCAAAACCTCATCTCTCACTCCCCTAACAACAGTATCAACCTTTATGGCTATACCCATCTAATAAAAAAGCCACAGAGAAAATAAAAAACACCAACTGCAGAAGCATAAAATCCAAAATTGTTTAATCCAAAGGCGTGCATGGCTAGTGGACTCTTTTGTAGCTTCTCTTCAGGAAAACTGTTATGGCTTACAATTTGACGTGTACAAAAAGCATTTCTGTTGCGTTTTTTTATTTATTTGGAACTAAATATTGTTGATAATGTGATTATTACAAAGATTCACATAACATATGATGATGGTACTCATTTTTTAGATAGTAACAGCTGCTACCCCCATATTTTAAAGTCTTTGCTTTAAAATGAGTTACTCAGAATAAATAGACTGTGTAATAACATTCAGTCTCTCAAGGAAGAGATTTTGCATTCTTGCACAGCCTTTAAACACAGGGGATATAGTAATGGATTAATTATTAATTCTTTGAATAAATTGTTGTGCTTGAGAAGGGATACCACTTGTGTGGTTAATGCTCCAGATGATATGAAGTATGTGAATAGATATAGGAGTCATGTAGGGAATGCTAGTGATAAAAAGATATATTTTGTCACTACTTATAATATTTATAGTGTTGAGTTAGTATAAATCTTAAGATATTACTCACCATTCTTATATAAGAGGAAGTCTGGGATTAAAAATTTACCTGACTCCTTTACTGTCTGTTATAATAGAGCCAGAAATATAAAAGACATGGTTGTTCATAATTTGTTCTCTATGCCTACTGAAATTTTAACTATTCCATACAACATTTTGGTACATTTCCCTGTGGTAAATGCTCTATCTGCTTTCATGTGGTCAGGAGTTTTGATAAAATAAATGGCATTTTTTTCAGCCTAGAACTATTTTCACCTGTGTATCTAAGGGAGTGGCTTATTGTCTCTCATGCTGTTGTGGTTTCTTCTATATTGAAGAAACCAAAAGAATGTTTAAAAATCAGAATACAACAGCATGTTGGAGACATTAAGAATCAAAATTTGGATAGCCCTGTGGCATCACATATTCATGCAGTACACTTGGGGTCTTGTACCAGTTTAAAGGCATGTATTTTAGAACAAGTTCTGATTAAGGATGATGTTGCACTTAAAAATAAAAAGAAGCAGTCTGTATTTTAAAGATTGGCACTTCGGTGCCTTAAGGTTTAAACAAAAAACTGGAGTGGAAGGCTTTTCTGCCCTAACTGTCAATTATTATTTTGTGTTTAATTGTTTTAGTTAATTGATTAATGATGTGATACTTGTTATTTAAGTATAGCTTGTGCTACTGTGATTTTAACTCTGTGAAAGGCTTGATAGCCGAGGCGCTGGAGTATTAAACAATTTTGGATTTTATGCTTCTGCAGTTCGTTTTTCACTTTCTCTGTGTTTTTTTTTTATTTTTATTTTTTTTATTTTGTTGTTCAGTGACTATACCCATCTAATCTTTTCCCTAACCTTTCACCATTAAGCTACTAATACTTGCTCTACACATGAATGGATTCTGGTCTCCCACTCTAACCTGTATCACCACCCTAAATTCCTACCAGACTCCCTTAGTGACCACTCTCCTGTATGCATCCACAGATTGTCCCCCCACCTACCTAGACTACATAAATTTAAAGAATGCCAAAAGCTTACTAACTTCAACCCTGACACATTCAATACCTCTCTCTCTCTGCAATTGACTGGTCCTTCCTCTTATCCCTACCCCTCAATGAAGGTGTTCTACAATTCAACTCCATCTTCCTAAACACTCTAGACTCTATTTCCCTTCCCAAAACAGTCCGAGACAAATCTCGATGCACCCCATGGCTAAATAACTTTACTCGGTCCCTTATAAAACACAGAGATTAGGCCTGGAAACTGTGGGCCAAGACCAAATCTTCCACTCACTACCAAAATTACAGAAAGCTCCGCAATAAGACCGAAAAACACATAAACATCAACAAAAAGAACTTCTACCTCGCATCCTCATCTTCCAAACCCAGAAACTCAAAGAAATTTGGACCACTAATAACCAAATTCTCTACCCAGGGGACCTATCAACACCTGCCCCAATAACAGCCCAAGAAACTGCTTCTATCTTTAATTCATACTTCATTGATACCATCAGTCAACTTATGCAGACGTCCAACCAAAACAATTGTCCACATCCCTCCACACCCCCAACTACAACACTGCCCATTCTCACTAAACCCAGTTCCCACTAGCTGCATAAAGAAACTCCTCCTTAAACTCAAACCCTGTTCCCCATCTCCTGATAACCTCCCACCTCTCTTCCTTAAGGCTGCTGCTGACTCCATAGCATATCCTGTCTCTATCCTAATTAACTGCTCTATAAGTGAATCCACGGTCCCAACTCTCTGGAAAAAATTCCATACAATTCCCAGCCACAAAGGAGGTATTTCTGTAGACCGCTCTAACAATTGACCAATCACCATACTCCCCCCCTCTAAAATTCTCAAACACTGTGCTCACAAATTATGGCCTACCTCACTAAGGAAAACCTCATCACTCCCATGCAACATGGCTTCCACCCACACCAGAGCACCAGTACAGCACTTACATCCTTCACCAACTCCATATCCTTAGCCAGAGAAAACAATAAGCTAGTGTCCTGCCTCTTCTTAGACCACTCCAAAGCCTTTGACACTGTCTCCCATCCCATCCCACTCTCTAAACTCTCTCAGCTGAACCACTCCTAATCAACTATTTCTTGGTTCAATATCTACCTCACAGACAGACAGCGACTCTTTCTCCGCATCAAAATGGGTACCCCTCAAGCCGCAATTCTAGGTCCACTTCTTTTTAACATCTTTACTAATCAACTCCACACTTCCTGTCCTCATACAGTATGCAGATGACTCCACTAACATCACCATCATTTACAACCCATCAGACCTGCTTACCATGACACAAAAATCTTTTAACCTTACTGAAACATGGCAAAATAACCATCAACTCCTTCTAAACCCTAAAAAAGTCAAACTCCTTCTCTTCCTCCCCAAATCTCTCTACCACCTCAAATCCTCATTCAGCATCTCCTCCCTTAATAACACAACTACCTTGGCTGATATCCATATAAAGCTCCTTAGAGTAATCATTGATGAACAACTTAAATTTGACCACCATGTACTTCACTGTATCATAAAAAAACACCAAAAACTTGGCGTGCTGTACAGAAATAAATGGTTCCTCACACCTGTCTCTTGAAACCTCACTCACCCAAGCATATCTTCTCCCTAACCTTCTCTATGCCTCACAAGTCTTAACCAACTTACATACCTCACTAATTTGCAAACTCAACAGTTGACAGATTTGCTGCTAATCTACCATCTAAATGTCACCACAGACACGCTCTCAGGACTCTAAACTGGCTTGAGTTTCCTAATCAACTCCTACTAACACAACTCCCCATCATCAATTCTGTCCCAAACAAACACACCTCCTGCCCTAGCATCAACTCAATACTTTCCCACTATACCCCACCTCTGTCCCTTAGAAGCTCAGGCCAACATCTCTTACAAATTCACAAACCTAAAAAATCTATTGGACAGAAACTCTATAGCTCTCTCCCTGCTCTATCTTGGAGAAAACTACCTATGTCCCTTTGAATCATTACCCATACCCCTGACTTCAAGAAAACATTCAAAAGCTATTTACTTAGCTCCAGAATATGTCCTTGTAATCACCCCACCTGAACTCTATCCTCTCTCCTCGATTTCTTACCACACTCCTCCCAGTCCCTCCTTTTTCTTCCTTCATTGTATTCCCTCTTTACTCCCTACCTTCTAATATCACATGGCAATCACCTACCTTTCTCCTGCTAACTTCAATTGCTTGTCCAGTTAACCAGCTACCATCATCTTCCTGGATATATAACCACCATACTAATATCTACACCAAACATAGCTCATAAAACAATATGCAATGAATATTACTTTTGTGCACTGTTGACAATCCTACTTTGTTTACCCTTAGCTTGTAATTACCTGATCATACTATTTTTACTATTTTTACTTTGTGTAAATGTAATATGTGATGTTGTACTATTAATAGATACTTGATTTGTCATATTGTACTGTTTTCATATAATTTTCATAATTGTATTATGGAGCTTTTTTTCCCTGGGCCTCAAATGAAAAAGGGCAATTGCTCAGTCGGACTATCCCAGTAAACAAATGTCTAGTAAATAAATAAATAAAATAATAAATACTGGGGCAACCTCAGGCTCTTAGTAGACAGCAGTAAGCTGTCAGGGACTACATACAGTCACATATAATGTCAAAAATGCTGGCAGTTAGAGGCGATTAGGAAACACTGAGTTAAGAGTTTTAGCCATAAACTGAGCAGATGCATTCAGTCCTTTTATCTTTTAAAAAATGAATAATATACTGTTATGAAATATTAAGTGTTTCATTATTTTATATTACAATATGCATATATTTCTGACATTTGCTTAACTTCCAGTTCCTCTTTATTACCTTCACTATTTTTGAATTTATTAGTGAATTATCAATTCCTCCTCATACAGCAACCTAACACTGATGAAACTGAAATAATGATAATGTTATTAAAGAAATGCCGGTCACCCATGTTAGTGTCTATAGATGTAATCTGTTAACTCACCTTGTCTTTCTGATGAAATCATTCCCTGTCAGATTTTAACTTGTCTATCTGTTTTCCTTGTTACCACTCAACAGATATTAGTGTAACTTGTCAAGATAAATGTTTTCTCCTAATGTTGAAAGTTTAATATGAAGCCACAAAACTAATAATTCTATGTTTATTGCAGTTATTGTTTTCACTGTGTTTGTGACTGAAAAATCTTGAATAAATCTTTCCAGTCTGACTGCATATAAATATGCCTTTTTCATATACAATTATAACTTACAGATTCAACTGAAGTGAAGTCAGGGAAAATGGCATCTCATGTCAATGTTGCTGTGTTCACTAAATTACCCTTCAGTGCAGCATATGCTGTTTCAATTACTGGTTTAAATGTATTTTTGCAAAGTCAAGGACAAGAAAGTTTTAGCTGAATGGTTTATATCCTTGAATTGTCTGCTTTGCAGCACTCCAAATATCTGTAGAATTCTATGCCCATACCATTGTTCTACTTCTGTGGGACTTTGATTAAAAGTATATACTTTTTTTTGAATATTGCATCCATAACTTGTCTTTGCAGTTCATTGATTTTGCTGTTAATGTTCAAAGAACTTTTTGTCAGCAGTACTATGATATTTTTTGCCTTCAGCACAGTTAAAATATTGATGCAGTAAAAGTAATATTTAATTTTTCTAAGACTTTATTGTTATAACATCTACAGCCTTGTATATTTAATTAATTAAAATTTTTTAGTTAACCCATAATGTTGTGAAATGGTATAACTTTCGTTGATGGACAGTGTTTCTGTAAAATATTTGTCCAAATTAAAATTCATGAAGATAATGCTGTGATTTGCTTTTCTTCAAAGTGGTGTATTGTAGATTTAAATAGATGTTCTGCATTTAAATACATTACCAAACATTAGTTTGCATTATATAGCTGTTTTTTTTATCAAGGTTTTCTAGAGCTAAAAAGTGTATCTGTATCTTTTTGAAAAAGATAACTCTGATTAAGGAATGACAGTTGTTCAATACTTAAAGAAAACGTAGAAATTGTCACCCAAATTACCAAAGAGTATTACACCGATATTTTGTTTGTTTTATTTATTTATTTTTTTTTAATTTGTTTTGCCTTGCAACTAAAAGTACAGTTGTGTAGTTGAAATATGTTCAAATGATAAGCAGCAGCCTTAGCTATATGGTGTTACATCCTGCCAAGGATGTAACACAACCAGCAAGCTTCCAAAGCTTCATGGCACCTTCCACGCTCCCAAACTGTCAAGCAGCTCAAGCTGAGGTGACTAAAATACAAGTTCGGGTGCAAAGCCCTTCAGAGCTTTCCAGATAGAGGAATAATATAGTTCATAAGGATAGTAACTTACACAAATATTGTAAAACCAGAGAACAACTAGCCCTGAATCAGTTCTAGTTATATTGTTGGCAGAGCTAGAAAATCTGTTTGATTTGCTAATATGATTTTCTAGTACCAAGCTTTCTTGCCTTCATTACTATTTGATGTGTGTCCTCAGAAAACAGGTGACTAAAAGGAATTAAGACCCTGTCATCCAGGCCCCTGGCTATTTTCAAAAGAAGAGAGAATTAGAATTGTTTGGGCTAGAAGAGAGTCACCACAATGAACTTGGGGGATTCCTTCTTTCTTAGAAATGGTGTAAAGGCATGCAAGAACATTCCTATCCAAAGAAAAGAAATGGCATACATCTTTCAGGTCTTCTTGCATGGAGATCCAGAACATAATTTTGACAGTTGATTGTTCAGAGACGATGCAAAGAGGTCTCATTGAGGAACTCGCCACAGAGGGATCAAATCTTGTAGGATCCTCTGATCTAGTTTTCATTCATGAGGGTCTGCTCTGGTTCTGCTCAGCTTGTCTGCCACATAGTTGTTATCTGAAGGAATGTAGGATGTCTGTAGAGTGAGACTGTGCTGTGAAACTACATCCCAACTAACTTGGATAGTCTGTAATTGTTACCCCTTGCCGGTTGATGAACCACGTGAGTGTAATATTGTTTTTAACCACTTGAAGAGGTACTGGAGACCAAAGATAGTTCAGAGGATTAAGTGCCTTGATCAGGGCAAGCATCGTCTTAATATTAATGTGTTTCATCTGTCTTTGGTGTTCAACACACCCTGCACTTTTATCCCTCCTTCAACTGCTCCCCAAGCAAAATCTGAAACTTCTGTGGTGATTGACTGCTTTAGAGCAGGGAGGGAGAAAGAGAAAGCTGGATTTAACAATAGCTGTTATCTCTTCAAAAATATTTATTTTCTGACAAACCCCAGTATCGGCATCTGAAAAGGTGGAGTTTGTTGATGCTGGAACCAAAGTGATTTCAGATCCTACTGTATCTTTCCTCATGTGGAGTCTTGCTAGGGGTAGCATGAGAATCATAGATGCTGTGAGACCCAAAATCCTCAGGTATTTCCTCACAATGACCAAAATGTGAGTGGAAAACCTTAGAAATAGATTTAAATAAAGATCTATTTTTCCTGTGGAAGAATAGCTTTTTGAACTGAGTTGTCTACTTAACATCTCAGTAACACAATCCTGTGCGAAGGAGTTAAGAAAGTCTTTTGAATGTCCTACTGGAATCCCATATTGTACAAGAGATCTCTCACCAAGAAAGAGATTCCTGACATTTTGAAATAGACTTCAAAAATAAGCAAGTTGTGTAGATATGGAAAAATATGGTTACCCTATAGCATGCAATGAGCTACAGTTGGAGCTAGACACTTTTTAAACACTCTCAGTGTAGTGAATTGTTCAAAGTGTGAGGTAGAGAACTGATATTATGATCCAGACACAAAACATTGAGACATCTGAAGTCTGCGTGAACAGGGATGTGAAGATAAGATTTGTTTTACATCTAGTCTTACCAGGAATCTTGAAAGAGGAAGAAGGGGTAACAGGCTGTGAAGTTACATCATTTTGATTTTGAGCACTATCACAAACAGGTTTAGGAAAGAAAAATTCAGAACTGGCCTCCACTAATTTTCTTTCTTTCTTTGGCACTAGGATCATTCTTGAACAAAACCTCTTCATCACCTGGAAAGGTGGAATTGGTTCTATTACTCCTTAGGACAGTATGGGTTCAAGAACAGGTGGAAACAAAATAGTCCAATCTGTAAGATTAGGAAAGACTCTGTGGAAAGGAGGAATTTCCTCAAACTGCCATCTGTAACCCGAATGAATGATTTTCAAAATGCATTTGTCTGAAATAAATCTGTTGCCAAAGAGAAAAATGGAGATTCAGACGTTCTGTATAGGAAAAGTGGCCAGGGTGGGAGGAGTTGCAAGGTCTCTTGAGTAGTCATTCACACTTTTTGGACTGTCCTTGGTTTTGGGAGGTTTGAGACTTCATTTTGGAACCCCCTTGCCTTTTCTTTCTTAAATGTGTGTTTACCAGAACTCCACTGAAACGTATTCTGTTTTTTTTTTTTTTTTTGCCAATATTGGATGAAGAGAAAGAAAATCCCTTGAACAGTCTGGAATGGGAGGGCTGAAAAATCTTAACGATTCCCTGGATCAGCTTTCCCCTTTCATCACACTTTTAGATCACCTCGGAAGCAATGGGGCCAAACACTAAATCTTTCTCCAAGGGAGAATTTAAAATCTCATTTTTATAACATCTGGGAGCTTCTGAGTATGCAGCCAAGCAAAACTCTTTAAAACAGTACTAGTGGCTATGGCCCTGGAAGAAGCATTAAGCGAGTCATACACACACTGCAAAAATGAGTAGTGATTCATGAATAGAAGAAACAAAGTTATTTGAAGCAGATATTTCTTCACAAGAAGAAAACTGTAGATGAAATATTTCACATACTTTCACAATTTGTCAGTTCAAAACTACACACGTGAGCCTACAATTTAATGCTGTAAATCAATTTTGCAGAATTACACACTTTTTTTCCCATACCTGTCTTTATTAGAAAAAGTTTGATTGGGATTAGCAGCGGTGGAGTCAACTAAGGCTGGGTCAGGTTTGGGAATAGTGTATAAAAATTTAAAAGATTGAAGGACTTTATGCATCATGTCTGCCTTTTTAAGGACAGCTGGATGGCTGACTATCAGAAAAATTGCAGACAGCAAAACACACATCCTCTATTGCAGTCAGGATACAAGGAATTAGTATAGGCTCTGGAAAATTCTTCTGTAACAACTCCTTGCATTTTCTAAGGGATTCAGAAACCTTAATGTTATCTCACTGAAAATACTGGAGCATTCTAGCAATAGTCTCAGTGAAAGGGAAATCCCCCAGGGAGAATCGGACACTGAGCTCTCCTCTTAGTCTAAATCAGAAATCTGAGGACAAAACCTTAAATCTGTCCCTGGATCTTTCTGTACAGATTCAGAATCTTGAATCTCTTCAATAAAAGAGTCTACTTTACAAGAATGATAATAGGCTGAATCAAACCCACAGCCAGTCCCAGTAAATTGCTCCTATCCCAAGAAGTTTGAGGAGGAGTAAATATGTGCTTTGTTTTCTTTTTGACAGGAAAAATGGGGCTTTCTGTGATAATAGTGGCAGTTGCTGCTTCCCAAAAGATGGACCCAGCATTCTGACACAGTAAGTAAGCCTTTCCTGTCCCTTTTCCCAGGACCAAGAAGAGAGGCTCTCCCTTGCCCATTGAGGGGACTCAACAGCCGAAGAGTACATGGCTAATCTCCTCCTTAGAGACTGTAGGTGATATACCACAGTAATCTGGGATAAAATATGAGTGGTCTGAAGTGTGACAAATTGCCACAGCAAACCATTCACCTGCAGCTGAGGCAAAGTGCTAACCTGGTGGTCTAACAAAGGCTGTTTGTTTAACTTTTTCGTTTTGTGCTTGGAAGAAGGATCGACAGTGGAATTGGCAGTCTGCTCTATGATCAAGTCAAACATGGTGTCTCTTTCCCAGGGAAGACAAACAGAAAAATGCTACTAAATATCAGTACAAAAAAGTTACTTTTTTGACAGAAAAAACACTATAAAAACCACTTTAAAACACTAAGGCAACCCCACAACAGAACAATCAACACCATTTTTTCACAGAAAATATGTTTTCCTTTTGTTTAAACTACTTTTAAGTTGAAAGAGAAAAATAAGTGCTCCAATTAAACACACATTAGAGTCTTGAGAAAATCTCTTTCCTGAAGAAGTAATAAAAATGCAATAAATTTAAGAAAATGAAAGTTTATTTTTCCCACAAAGGGAACTTATCTACCCAGAAAAGGAAAACAGAAGCTACCCATCGATCCTGAAATGCCTCTGAGGAGTGCACTCTTCGGCAGCAGTAAAGACTTTGTGTCCATTATTGTCTTTTAGTCATATCAGCTTAACCTGCTTGACAGGATATCCCATATAACTAATTCTACTGCTGCAGTGACGAATTTGAATAACATCTGAACTAATCTGGGCCTTTCTTCACTACTGATACTGGATGCCATTGTTTACAATAACCAGTAAACCAATGTGCTTTAACTAGAAGAGAATAAACTGAAAAACCCAGGATAAAATATTGCTTTGATATGGAGAACATAAGTCTATACCATATAGGAAGTTACAAGAGTTGAGGAATGTACCAGAAACCTTATCAACTTCACCATTATGCAACTTTGTCATGATGGTGTTGTATTCCATACCACTGTTAATTTACAGTCTTATCCAGGCTGTGATGTCAGTTAAAATGCAATATATGCTCTGTTTTAGATGTGACTAATTGTATGGACTTTTCAATTTCCAGGGAGAATGATTGTGATTCAGATGGATGTGAGAGAAAATATTCAAAGTGCAAGAAGAATCTAAGAGAAGTATTTATTGCTCAGCAATGCTCAGACACATCTTTTTATCCACAAGCAGGTAGGTAGGAGCATGCTAAAGCCTCCTTTTCCTTCAAAAGTAGAGAATGATCTCTTTACCCAGCTGTACTAATCTTGTGGGTTTATTTTATAATAAAAGTGAATTTTAGCAGCATGGTTACCTGAATTAATGGTGGTTGGGGCACATCTGTTGACGCATCTTTATGAAGGAAAACATTACAATTACATATATGTATAGGGTCTATATTTGAATCTCAACCACTTAGCTTCTTGAATGATGAATTGTTGACAGCTAAAAGCCGAAAGCTTAAAATCACGAACTGACACTTACGCAATTTTTTCCCTCGGGAAAAAATTCGCTTGGCAGTCACAAATTAAAATAAACTTCCAAACCCTAACAAAGTGGGGCGATTCACCCCCACACCTCCCCTAACTAAATATATTGACTCAGAGATCGCTCTACATTGGGGAAATGGCAAATGCCTGGTAACGGCCAAACAAAATCTTTCCCGTGGAAATAATTTGTCTAAGTGGCAGTTCACAATTTTGAGCTTTTTCCAATTAGCTGTCAACATTTTGGTGTTCAACAAGCTAAGCAGTCAAGCATATAATATAGACCCAATGTATAGGTATTGTTCCTGAGAAGGTTCTTGGAAAGGGAAGGCAGTTTTGACTTTATTGTTTCTGTGTTCTGAAATCATTGTTTTATTACTTCAAAACTGTCTTTAAATTATGACATATTGTGTGTGGTAAAGTATTATTTAATTAGCATTCTTTCATTATATTATATTTTTATAGAAAATGTTAGAGTCATTCAAGCTGGATAGTCCAATTATGTTCTGAAATAAAAACACAGGGATTTGCCTGTCAATGTTAACATCCCTCATTCACTGACATTGCTGCTCTGTGTCGGTTAATACATTTTCTTATTTTGCAAAATTGAACCTGCAAAGGTGATCTGTGGTTTTAGTAAGTCTCCTAAATTGTTAAGAACTTTATTATTATGAGTAAATATCATTCAAGTAAACAATGAAAGATCTGGTGAAGCAATGATGGTACATAAGCAGCATAGAAGGAAAAAATGGTGGAAAAGCAAGGACAGATAGAGAGCACACCTTCCTTTAAACTTGAAAGACTGATTATGGGTTCTTAATTTACAAATATAAAATGAAAGATTCCTTGAAAATCAAAACTTGAAAAGAAGGTATAATTTAAAAATGTCTGTAAATGATCACTTCCATTTCTGTTTCTAATACTGCATTTACTGTTTATGCTTATTAAGACCTGCTACTTCTGCCCCATTATGGAAATAATACATAAGGACATAGGAAACCCATAAATTATTGACCCAGCAAGTTCAGTGTTGTCAAGGGCCAATCCCGCCAACTTAACCGGGATGACTTCTTTGAAATGGTTACTGAAGCAATGTATGAGGGAAAATCGGTAGACATCACATTAGTTCATAGGTTTGTATTAGGCTAATGATCCTAGTGCCTTTTTAAGCCTAGCCATGCATCTTAAATTTCTGACAAGTTCTGTTACCCTTGGTAAGTGTAAGCATGGGGTTGGGAGATGAAACATTTACAAGCAGGGTGTCTGTGAGGTGAACCATTAACAGTTACCTGTGATCATTAGATACAAAGGTGCCAAGCCAGAGATGAATTTCCTGTTCCCCATTCAATTGTCCAAGTTACACTTGAATTGGGTTAGGGAGGAACTCTGCTTCACATGGATGGTGAGCCTGTTCCAGAATAGGTGTAGTCTCTGGGATACATACCTGTCTCTTTAGCAGGTTCTATTTATATCAAAAGCAAAGTTTGTCTATAGAATGGGTAAATCTGCTGCTGTTTGTTTTGAGGATAGGCATAAGTTCCATCAGTGTGGGGTATGACAATGCCCTGTATACCAGGTAGAGATCTCCCCTTAACACCCTGTAGGAGATAGAATAAAGGGATAGAGCTTTGAGGCAGTCTGCATAGGGCATATAACTTATGCCCCATATTATTTTGGTGAGGAACCTCTGTGGATGTTCCATTTGTTGGATATGCCTGGTTAACTACAAACCAGAGGGGGCATTGTACTCAATGATAGGTCTGATGAATGTCAAATACAGTGGAAGAATGACTTCCTTAGACCTAGATACCATATCTTTGTTTATAAATTGCACAACATAGCTGGAGACACATGATGTTCAAATACTAGATCACTGTCTATGTGTGTCCCCAAGTCCCTGACTACTGGGCCAACTCTTTGGGGTGTGTTATAAATGTGATAGTTGCCAAGGGTGGATGACTTCCTGAAAGATACCCTTATCCATTTCTTGGTATTTAATTTGTGTTCATGACAGCAGTTATTTGTCTGTGTAATCCCTTCCTGAAGAACATTTGTGTCACTGTGAAATTAAATGACAGCTCCTAATTTGCAATCATCTGCAAATTTAGTCAGAGAGAGGCCTTTGGCATTGGCTTTGATTTCAGAAAAGTAAATGCCCAAAAGTAGTGGTCCCAGTTCCAATCCCTGAGGGACTCCTCCTGTGACTGTCCTCTTTTAAGAGGTAAACTCCCCACTTCTAAATTCCTGGGTCCTGTCTGTGAGCCAGCTAGCTATCCATAGGGTGACATAAGGGTTTGTACCTAACATCTTGAGTTTGCCAACAATGCCTGAATGGGATATTGTGTCAAATGCATTGGCCAGGTCAGGGTAGACAGTGTAAACCATTCTACTCTCATCCATTGCTTTGGTGACCTTCACAAAGAAGTACACCAGGTTGAGGAGGCATAACCTGCCCTTGATGAAACCAAATTGGGTTGGGTCCAGAGTCTGGAGGTTCCATATGTCATTATTGATCATTTCTATGATAATTCTTTCATTGACTTTGTACATGAGACTAGTGAGACTTATGGATCTGTAGTTTTCACTGTCTGTAGATGGCTCACCTTTATGCAGAGGGATGACTGCTGCTTTTCTACATTCATGATTTATGAAGCCTGTTTGGAAGCTATGGGTAAATAACTCCAGAGGGCCCTGATACATCATGTTTTATGCTATTTAGAAGGCATCCTGGCACACTGTCTGAGCCCATTGATGCAGTGTTATTGGCCTTAGAGAGAGCATTAAGGACCTGTTTCCTAGTGATTGCAGGGGGAGTTAATTTGATAGTATTTCCTGAAAAAAAGTTGATGGGGAAAACTGGTAAAGATTAAGTTGAATTTGCTGGCCAGTAGGTTTAGTATATGTTTTGGCTTAATATAGGTAGTTCCATTAACAATGAGCTCTGCACACAACTGTGTATTGCCTTTGAGGTTGTGGACAAGGATGTAGCCAGGCATACACTTTGTACTCTACAGAGTACATTTTTTTCTTTGTATCGCTCAGAAACATTGCAGGTTTTATCAGGCTATATTAGGCTACAATTGGGTAAATAAAGGGGGTTGATAATCTAAAAACAATATCTTTAGCAGTTTTAGAAGGAACTACTGAAAATAATGTGTACATTTATTAACAGCTAGGGACACAACATTTAGAAAGACGTGCACATTTTTAAATGCCTGGTGAGCTGGGGGCAGAAAAAGAGCTTATGAGTACAAAATGGAATTTTCTAGCTACACCCCAGGGTGCACACATGTAGGCTTTTGTAGACTTTATTTGTCCTCCAATTTGTTTGTTTAGTTTGATGAGAGTGTCTTTATCCTACTGGGTGTGGCATCTCTTAATTTTTCCCATGATTTTCTTCCTTCTTCCTTCTGCTAAACATACAATTGATGATGTGATTCCAACAGGTCGGCTTGTTTTTTGAGTTAGTTCTGTACTTCTTTCTGGTGTATACAGCTGCCTCTAAGCACCTATTAACATGCTTATATAGGGTTTCTTTGAACAGTTCTGTGTAGGCAACAGTGTTCTTGGGATTTCTGGGGGCTTGAAATTTTGTCATGTTATCACTTAATATTAAGAAGTTAGCCTTAGAGTAGTTCCTGAATATTCCAGTGTGAGCTGAGGTTCCAAGTTTTATTTTTACTTCAAAGGAAACCATTTTGTGGTCTGACCTTACCAGAGAAGACATTGCACTAGGTGGTGTGCAGCACTATCCCATTTTTGTAAGGACCAGATCCAGTTTAGTTTCACCCCTCGCTAGTATACTGACAATCTGGTCCAGAAAGTTTGTGTTTACAAAATCCAGGAATCTCTTTGCCTGGATTTTGGTGTTGTACATGATTCCCAGTTAATTGGGGTAAATAAAGTCACCCATGAATATGGTATTGGGTTAGATGGTGAGTGTTTTCCAGTAAGTTTAAATATATGTTATGTGTTAACTGGGTCATAGAGAGGAACTTGCAAACGTACATCGACTAGAGCTACCGGGCAGATGGGACCACAGTTTAATATCTCATCTGAGGGATAACACACAAATGAGTGCAGCACCCCCCTTATGTTGCATTGCAGTGTCAGCAATCCATCTTACTGGTGTGAGAAGAGAACCCACAGCTTTCTGCATCAAAGGTGAGTGACACAGGTTCCAATCTAGATCTCGCAAAGGATTTTAACACCATCTTGCAGTCAGGTATTGTTGATATACTGTCATAGCTAAATGTTTTTTGTGTGGTTTAATTTTTCTGGTCCCCATTGGGACTTCATATTACTAGCCTGGCCCCCAAGTGCTGCATGTCCATGTTGAATCTACCAGCTTGTCTTCTACTCCCCAAGATTTGTCCTGATATCGCTGGGAACAGGAGTGGATCCTATTGGTGTCCCGAGGGCTCATCCACCTCTCTCTCTCTCTCTCTCTCTCTTTCTGTCCTGTATTTTTAATATGCCTTACGCAATTCCCTGCTTTACATCCCATGGACATGGCTAATGTTTACGGGCAACTCTTCTGTTTGTACAACATCTCCCTAAAGGGAGCATCAGTGATGAACACCCTCACACCCTGAATGGCATGATTATATCTTCCTACCACTCTGTCAATCACCTGAGCCACTAATCAAACCTTGGTTAACCAGGCCATAGTTAGGGCTTTATGCCCACATGTCATCTCACAGTTAATCCCTGCATAACTCACAAGATAGAAAATTGTATCCCAAATACAACTCAGAAAATTAAAGTAGGTAGCTATATCTCTTCCCAAAGGCTCATTACTTGTTTTATACCACTGGGTTAAGTTGTTGGGGCTTTCCTCTATGGTATTTTCTTGGAAGTTAAAGCTAATGTTAATTGTTTATGGCTGACCATGTTTGCAGATGATTGTAAACCTGAAATCATAATAAATTCTCCAAAGGGCACCAACATTCTCCGAGAGGGCCTTCTCAAACAACTATTTGGTGTCATAACCATGTACTAACCTATACCCCCCCTCCAAAATGAAAAATAGTTTCATTTGGCAAGCATAATGATCTGTATAACTATCACATTAACAGCACATTCCTGAAAATCAATCCAGTAGTTAATGACCTGGGAACCTGTTTAGAAAGAACCTATGCTTTGATCACCATGTATCCACTATTGTCAGAAAATTATTTTTCGTTGCACAGCTTATTAGTAAGAGTATGGTATCTAAGTCTACAGATGTGATAATACCACTGCATTCTACATATGTTAGTCTTTTCATTGAATATAATTCCCCATTCAAAATGTATCTGTCCAAACAAATAACACAGTTTGAATGACCACAATGCTTTCTCACCAATAAACTCAAGGGCCTAAATCATAAGAAGTACATTGACTGTCTCAAAGCTTTGTCCGTCTTCTTGCTATCATACAGATTACTGAGGGGTGATCTCTGCCTTACATACAGAGCTTCAATGAAATCTAAATTCTCAGATCTACTGCATAAGTATCGATTTAAGAGATCTCAATATCTTCTACAACATAAATATACATGTTGGACTGAGCGAGATGCATCATGAAGAATACCATTCTTTGGAACTGTCTAAATATCTACATAAAGCAAAGTACTTCCCTTAGTCTATTCAGATGTAACCTGGACAAATGGATGAGAAGCCACAAAGTTATTCCTGATTTAGTACCCTTCTCCCTTATGCATAGGGGTAAAATGTAAATGCTCTTTCCAGCTCTGAGTTACTCTTACATAAATTGCAAAGTCTAAAGATTTCATGGAATACAGGGATAAGCTTTTAAAGATCCTCATGGGACAAAACCCTATCAAGTATCTATGAACTTTTTGTAATATTATCATGCTTTTCTGTAATGCTCAGAATAGTAGTCAAGCAAACTGAAGAATGTCTTTGCAATTCTAACATTCTTCATGACTCCTGCCATAAAATTTGATATGGAAAAAGCACAACAATAACACTTTGGTTGTTACATATGCAGAACAAATTAAATTGTTAAACCTGTATTCATTGTGTAATGTTTTGATAACTGTCAATTGATACAGTAAACTTCTTTGAGTCAGTTCTGAATTTATGGGTTCTCTACACTCAGATGCAAACTATATTACAGTGGCACACTTTACCACTGTGTGTAGGATTCTACACCTTTATATGTGCTGATCATTGTATTTGTTAACAATCTAACCACTATCCAACCAAATCCTTCTGTCTGGATCAGTTAAATAGTCTTTTATTAGTAGCATCTACACAAGCATAATTTCATTAAAAAAAAAAATTTGAAACGGCTATTAACAGTTAACAAAATCTGCAGATTTGCATTACATGATGAGCAAAAAAGCCAGCATTGGTAAAATGGCTGCTAGTAATTGAAAGAGCAACCCTACTACTGTCTTACCAGATCTGTACAATCATTAGGATGGGCCACTGCACTCCATTAAAATTCAAGTTGTAAATCAGACTCCAGAGCTATGTAGTGAGGGATATAAAAAAGGCACTTTTCCTACTTAGGCCCAAATTTAAGATTGCTATAAGGAAAGGGGCATTTGCAAATCTTGCAGATGCCATCAGAAACCAACTTTTAGTAGAAATCAAGCAAGAAGATACTGTAATTTATACATGTTCAAATTCAAGAAGAATGAGTCCCTTTTTAAGGAATGTGCCTATTATAAAAAGTGTTAAGTGCGTAAAGGTAATAATTTCAAGCACATTACTACAATATTCATGCTTCAGTCACGTTAACCTTTCTCTGTATTCATTTTATTGTTCTTTCTGCCTTGACATCAAAAGCTGTAAAATGACTGGCAGTCATATTTAGTCAGCCAGCAATGCAGGCCTTGCTTCATGTTTGAATGTAGAATCAGCAGGTATGGGTTGGAGAGACAATCACATAGAGTTAGTTTATAAGGAGGTCAGAGGTGAATGGAATGGGACTGGGTTTGTTCAAATGCAGACAAGCATCGACTGGGAAACATACACAACCACAAACATGCTAGCTCAGAGGTTCTTGGACTTTGTAAATGCAAATGCTCTGGAACAGCTAGTCAGCACACCTACAAAAGGCTTAAATGTGCTGGACATAGTACTCACTAACATGGGAGAGCATTGCACCCTGTTCCCTGTGTGATGTTCTCCCTGGTAAGATATAATTATAAATCAGTTTTGTTTTATGTAATTATAAGACCAGATACCCCATCAAGCTCAAGTATACTTAAGAATTTTTATAAGGCTGATTAGCTCCTACTAAGTGATGATATAAGATGTTTCAAAGCCCCCTCAAATGCAGATTACATGGACTCCTATGCAAAGGTGTACACCAATGCCGTGTATAACCACTTAAGCAGTTGTATAGTATTGGCTGTACCTGACATAATTAAAACCAGGTCTTGCCAAATAAAACAAACCACCCTGGTGGAGCCCTAGTATAAACAGGCTACACAACAAGAGAAAAAAAATAATGTCCAGGAACAAGAGGGAACTGGCTCAGCAGAGGACTAAATCACTCTGTAGCTTAAACAAACAAATTAGAGATATTGTCAAGTCTTTCAAAGCTAATTACAAAGTAAAAATAGCCCCCATAGCTAAGTATAGTCATGAGTCATTCTTTATCTGCATCCAGAATCTAAAAAGGAATGCCCATCTATGCGTTGAATGGGTTTTGGATGGCAACACCCATACTCAACTGAAGGTAATAGTCAACCTGCTACCTGACAGATTTGGAGAAAACTTCAACGCCCTGTCCCCTCCAGTCATCCCCCAAAGTATACCTACCACCATTCCTCAGCCTTTTATCTCAAGAGTGCAAGTCATCTTGGAAACATCCAAGGCAAAACCCACAGCATCAGTGAGACCAGACAACATCCCAGTTTGCCTTTTAAACAACTTAAAACATGACTTAGCAGACCCATTTGGACCCTTTTTAACCACAGTCTGTGAACAGGCTATGTTCCAGCAAAATGGAGGACATCAACAGTAATCCCACTGCACAGAGGGGGAGCATCAACTGACCCTGGGAATTTTAGGCCCATAAGCTTGACTAACCTCATCTGCAAGGCCATGGAAAGAATCATTATGTGGTGAGATTGTTACACTGGAGATTGTGCAAACATTATGGTATCGAAGTGGCTGAAAAATACTAGAAACATGAACCACAAAGAATCAAAGAAAATGATAAAGCTTATATCACATGGGATCACCCAATACCAACAGTTCAAAAGATAGATTGCAGAAAACTGGATATAGTGGTCCAAGAAAAGAAGGCAAAAGTATCATTGATCATTGAAATCACCACACCCAGTGACTATAGTGTCTTCCATACAGAGAGACACAAAGTCATAAAATACCTGGATCTGCAGAGAGAAACAACAGCCATGTAGAAGAAAGATACCCAGACAGTTCCAATAGTAGTAGGAGCAACGGGTCTTATAAAAAATAATTTACAATCGTATTTAGATAAGTTACCAATTCATTTAACACCATACGAATTGCAGGAGGAGTCATTACTGGGCACATTGCAGATGCTGTGAAGAGCACTTTTGGCTGACATCAAAGAGTGAAACAATATTAATTTCATGAACTTCAATCGTACTTTGACTTAGGAATGGGGTCCATTCCCATCATGGTATTAGAAACCCAAAAGGTTTGGAGAAATTAAAAAATGGCAGATACCTTATTAACAAGAACATAGGTTATCTCCAAACTCTGAACCCAACACAGTTCAGATTTGTTAAAGATGGATCATATCTGTTAAACATGCTTAACTTCTTGTAGAAACTCATCAAGGCCCTGGATGAATGAAAGACGGTCCATACCACCTATCTTGATTGGGTTCATATCAGAAGAATGGACCCTCTTATATCAAATTTTAAATGCAGAACCTGAAAATGTCGAAGGCACGGAACATCGATTTTTTTCCCAAGGAAAAAAAAACTGATTGGCCATTCTCCAGACTTTGCTGTTTTCTCCACTGTGGTGTGATCTCGGAGTTGGTATATTTAAGTTGTGGGGGTGTGGGGGGGGCACAGCCTACCCACATCAGGGGGTGTGGTGGGTGATGCCCCCACTTTATTTTGCTTGTATATTGTTTTGTTTTTTTTGGGATCAGCAAATTTTTTTCCTGGGAAAAAATTCGCTGATCTGTTCCTTTGACATTTTAAGGTTTTGAGTTTTTAAGCTCGATAAAAGAGCGTTCGCTATTTTTAGCATTTGATCTTATAATATAGATGCTCTTGACCTACCCAAGCCATTTGACACAATCCCCTTCACAGGTATTATAGAGAAACTCTCCCAATTGGGAATTAACCCATATGTTAACAGGCAGGTAGCCAACTGGTTCACTGACAGGACACATAATGTCAAACTGGGTGACTTCACCTCTAGCAAAAGAAATCTGACATCCCTGCTAATTACATTACAGACAGCACCTCATAACTGTAGACCCAGTGGTATGTGATCTGGATACTTAGGTTGATAGCAATCTGAACTTTGACCACCACATATCCACATTGATAAGGAAATTCTTATATGCAGCATATCTTACAAGTAAAGGCATTGCATCTAGATCTAAGGATGTTATAAATCCATTGAATTTGGCCCTTATCAGACTAATGACTGAGTACAATGTTCCTTTTTGCATGTACTTCACCAGACACCTGCAGCAATTGGGGAGACCACAGAGGTTTCTCACAAAGAAATTACAGGGTACAGAAAACAAGTCTTATGCTGAAAGACTGAAAGGCCTGTCACTGTATTCTGTCACCTACAGGTTGCTAAGTTGCTAAGGGGTGATCTGTGCCTTTCTTACAGGCAGCCTCTGAACCATCCCCGATGAAAATGCTACACATTTGTAAATCAAACTGCAGGAGGGTTATCCACTCCAGGGATGTTAACCTAGCTTCTGGCATGAACAGGTCATGCTGGAGAGATAGATAAATCTCCCAGAGACGGCCACTTCTCTGGAATAAGCTTCCATTTCACATGAAACAGAGCACCTCCCTGAGCCTCTTCAAACACAACCTATATCAATGTATGGGCGACCACAAATTCACTCCTGGCGTGGTGCCCATGCCCTGCTGGATAGATGAAGTCAGCATTAACTACCATAGACCTTTACCTCTGAGAAGTTCACTCACTTAACCACCAACAATAGGGGCAATTGGGAATAAACATGACTAGGCCCGTAAGGCTCTAGGGCCATTAGCCTAGTAACCTCCAATGAACCTATGAATGAATGAACTGCCAGGCAGCTAATATAAAGAAAAATATATCTCCTTGGGTTCAAAAATACAGCCAGTGCCCATCACTGTTTATTTTGTATGTGATAAAGGCTTGGAGGTCATTAACAATTAACTGCAGGAGAAATTGGTGTGTGGAACAAATAAAAATAGGAGAAAGTAAGTTGAATTCTTTTCAACCATATTACACAAAGGAAGGGACCAGGGACTTATTACATCAACAACAGTTAAAAAAAGAAGGAAGCCATTATTTTTGTCAAAAAACAGCAGAAAGAAGTCTTTTAATGGAAACATCTGCCAAATGAGGAGCTGTCATCATCATCAGCCCCCTTTCTCCCATTTTTTTCTACATGGGGTTGGGGTATTGTGTTAACTGTCACCAGCTCCCTCGATTCAGTGTCACACTCCTACCTTCTTCAACACTCATGCTTGAGTGTCGCAGATCTTCTTTCACACAATCCATCCACCTCTTTGCTGGATGTCTTCCCTTTCTCTTACCTTCTTCCTGTCTGTCCCAACTCTTCCTCACCAGATTGTCTTCTGCTTTTCTTCACATGTGCCCAAACCACCGCAATCTGTTCTCTTTGATGTTTTCTGCAATTGGAGCTACTTTGGCTTCTGCTCTTATGTCCTTATTTCTTCATCTGCCTGACAGTGTGCATCCTACCACCTTTCTCAGGCACTTCATTTCCATCACCTTTAGTTTCTTCAACTGTTCTGCCTTTACTGCCCAGGTTTCTGTACCATACAGTAGTAGCAGATTTCTGTACCATACAGTAGTACTGGTTACACCACTGTCTTATACACCTTACAATTCAGCTTCATTGGCATTCTTGTATCATAAACTACACCTGATACTCTATGCCAGTTGGCTGCAGCGCCTCTGATTCTAGCTTTGAACTCTTCATTCAGACTACCCTTCTCCTCAACTACCCCTCCCAGATACTTGAAGCTATTTACCTGTTCCACTATCTTCCCTTCTATCTCTATTCTCAGCTTCTTCTGATTTCCCCATTTGGCTGCCATTACCACCATCTTCTCTGTGCTTTATTTCATCCCATGTGCCTTCAGATTTGCATTCCATTCTTCTATCCTTTGCTGAAGTTCTAGCTCAGAGTCTGCTTGTACTGCCATATCATCTGCATACAACAGCTTTGTTGATCTGTTCCCTCCAACCTGTTTGCTAATGTCGTCCATCACCAGTAGGAACAGCAGTGGGCTCAGAGCTGTGCGTGGAGTGTGCGTGTACATCCACTCCCACTGACAACCTCTCTTAGGCCGAACACTGTTTGTACTTGAGTCATTGGGTCCTTGTACATAGCCTGCACTAATTATACCAATTTTTCTGGGACTTCCAACCACTGCAGTACTGCCCAGATCAGCTTTTTTGGGATATTATCATATGCTTTCTCCAAGTCTTAGAATGCCCAGTTGGACTCTCTCCTCATCTCTAGTTTCTTCTCAAGTATCTGTCTCAATGCAAACATCAGGTCATTTGTGCTGCATCCTGATCTGAGTCCGAACTGCTCATCTGCCATCTTACATTCTACTACTCTGCATATCTGTTTATCATTCACCATCTCCAGAACTTTCATGCAAAGTGGTAGGAGTTTGATGCCTCTGTATTGCCCACAGTTGTGGATGTCCACTTTGTTCTTGTGCACTGTCATGATGCTTATTCTCCAGTCATCTGGGATACATGTTTCTCTCCATACTGCTATTAGTACTCTCAGTAGCCATTTCTCCCCTATCTCACCCAGCATCTTTATCCAGACCAGATGGCTTAATGGTTAAGGTCTTCGCCTCCCATGCACAAGGTTCAATCTTGATCTCCGACCAATGCCTGTTTGGAATTTGCATGTATTCCCTGTGCCCCCGTGGGGTTACTCCCATGTCCAAAAAAACATGCTGAGTGTTTCCATCTCAAATTCACCAATGAATGGAGCTGTGGGCAGCAGCACAAACTCTACACGGTGCCCTGTAGGGGGAAGAGTTGTATAGATCAACCGCTTTTGACATCTACTGTGGTTCGCAGTATCCTCAAGATAGGAGACCATGGATCACAGACTGCATGCCATGGCAGGGCTAGTCACTTGACATTGTAAAATATGACTCTAGGTGATTTGGTCAAATGAGCTGTCTTGAGCTGAAATTGTTTAATTGCCTGGGACAGACAAGCAGATGAACAAGTAGGGTTGTATCCTGAGGTAAATATGCTAGTGACATTTAACATCTTTAATTTGTCATGTAGACAATTAAACAGTGTTGAATTATCTGTTTTAGAATTTTTTTTTCTTTGTGTCCATGAAAAGGGTACATTCATTTGACACTAATAATAATATGAAAAAGTTTAGTTGTAAGTTTAATTTGAAATTCATCTTCAGAGATAATGAAGTGAAAAATACGAAAAACTAAGTTTTGCTGAAATCTTGCTTATTCGATTTACCATTGCATCCAGCCCAGCAGGCCTTTGAGATCAAATGTGAAAGAGAAATAAGAAACTTACTGTCTCATAGATCTATCAAGATATTCAGTCTTGAAAATTTAGAAAGGGGAGCTTTGTTTCCATTGACTGAAGACAAGACTTATAAAAGGCAACAAGTGTAGTGCAACGGGCACTCTAGAGTACTGTGATCATTTAGGAAAAGTGATATGTATGTTACAAACAGATTTTTACAGAATGAGTTTTAATAAGGAACTGAATACATTTTATATGAAAATTGTAGTATGATTATACAACCTGGTGCAAGGGCTCATTACACAAGACGTATGAATTTTTTGATGTAAAACTGCCAATGATTGGTGTTATTTTCAGCATACTGCAAATTCACAAAGATCAAAAGATCATGCTTTAAGGCTAATAGTGGCAACAAAGTAGCCAATAACTGCACCCCTTTCTATTTTGTAGATCAGATATTAAGTGAAGCTGTAGTAAAGAGCAGATTATTTGTTAAGGATTCTTTTGAACGCAAAAACAAAATAAAATTTGCAATGGTTAGTAAAGATGATTGGTTAGTTACACTTGACGTAAAATCATTGTATACCATTATACCACAAGTAGTGTGAGGTGGTGGGTGAGTAATCTTTCACGTAATACCACCCAGTTATCTGCAAAAGGATTGAAATTTGTTGATGAATGCATGAAGCACATGTTAAGTAACAATTGTTTTTTTGTTTTTCGAGGGACAGTTACTGCTATGATTTCAACTTACACTTTATATGTGTTTAATATTAAAATGATTATAAATGAAAATGTGAAGATATTAGACAGTTATAAGGAGGTGAAGGTAAAATTGGATGAAGAACCCAAGTTGATTAATAAAAGAAGTAAGAATATATTCATTTATTTATTCATTTATTTATGTATTTATTGATTGACATTTGGTGACAGGGGAAGTTGGACTGGGTCAAATAACCAATAAAAAAAGACAACTCTGAAGAATAAGAATGTAAACATGTAGCACAATATTTAAAAGTGGCACATACAAATGCCTGAATTGTAAATATTGTAGATTTGTTAATGAAGGGTTATGTGTATACTGTGCCAGTACTAATAGGACATACTGTTCAAATGGATAGTATACCTGTTTTAAAAGATTGCATTGTTCACTATGCTTTGTGCATAGGCTGTGACTGTTTCCTATGTAGGGAAAAATGATCAGCAATTAAGAGACAGAGAGAGAGAGAGAGAGAGAGAGAGAGAGTACTAGGATTTGGTGGCTATAAAATAGAAACGTGACCAGTGTTCTGGATAAGCACTCAGTGAGTTGTAAAAAAATGAAAAGCATATATTTTCATTGTTTTAGAATAGTAGGCATGAACTTTAGAGGTGGCAGAGGAGACAACAGGTTGGAGTACCTTGAATATAAATGGCAGATTATTATAGATGCCATGCATAAAAAAGGCTTAAATACAAGGGTTAATTTCAAGAGTTCTATAAAGAAGAATAGAAGGTATATTATTTGTTAGTATTTTTATACCTTCTTTGAAAGAATAATTATTGGAATTGCTTAAAGTATTAACATGAGTCATGTGATTGTAATATGCAATTATTTATTTAAAGGAGTAGTGTGTATTGACCATAAGGAAATCTGATAAAGTCTCATAACACCTTTTTTGTGAGTGACACAGAGACAAAAGCCCCTTTCTTTGTGTTTTCTTTTAAAAAAAGTATTTTATTTTGTTTTGTTGTGGTTAGTGGTGCTGCGGTAGCGTTGTCGCCTCACAGTAAGACGCTGTCCAGTTCGATTCTCAGCTAGAGCGTCTTCTGTGTGGAGACATGCATGAATGGGCGTACCTTCATTGAAGGTTGTGCGTCAGACCTGGCAAGCCTGTATGTAAAAATCAACTGCCAATCATTAGCAGACCGGAGTTCCGCTGTGGCGACCCCTAACCGGGAAAAGCCGAAAGACACAAACAAACAAATAAACTTGAACACTATTCACAGCTGAAAGTTTCAGATGTCTATTCTTTAAGCAACTGATGGATATTGTTTTCTGTGGTGGTATGTTGTACAGTTCTGGAAACTAACCATCTTTTCCTTGCACCTTGACATCATTCAGGGAGGATTCCACTCAGAATCAGGGTCTCATCTGCATTTGTGAAATCCACTCTGAGCTCAGGCATGCCTTTCTGCATCTACCTCCAAGTTTCTTGAACCAGGTCATTCACCTCACATGTACAACTATCATGTAATAGTTACATTTGTCTGGCACCTAAAAAGCAGTTGTCACCCTTTGTCTATTCTGTCTAGTGAGTCAGAAATCTATGTGTTTCACTATGGGGTCACCTATCCCTAATACATTTTGTTATTGTATTAGAACTGAGACTGTTTGTTCCATAGTGTCTTTTATTGTTAAATATGTGATAGCATTCTATGTGATGGAGTAGCAAGAGTGGAAGAGGACAGAATGGAAAGTGCTGAAAAGAAGTAGGTACACTTACAGTCAATAAAACACCAAATGGCTCACGTAGTTCCAAACTGACAACAGCGACTACAGAACAGAAGTTTTCTCAATATAAAGTAAAACCAAATGAGCATACAAAATCCAAATTCAATCCAAACTCAGGAAATGCTTGAACAAACATGCAGAAATAGTGAAATAAAGTTTATAGATTCATAGGTTAGTACTAGGCTAACTACCCTTGTGAACCATTGCAAGCCTAGCCAATTATTCCTTGTGAGACTCAAACGCTGCACCTTGTGTTTGTATGGCAAACACCTTAACCATTAGGCCACCCTCCCAAAAATAATAAAACATAAATTGGTTAATTGCTTTCATCCTCTGTATGCAGGACTTCATCAGAACTATTTTGGGAATAACATTACCACCATTTAAATAGTCAAAAATCAGTTACATGATACACTTCAATTAATTAAAATCAGTTAAATAAAAGGAGCAGTGCAAGAAAAAAAGCAACCAACTGCTGTAGCATAAAATTGTGAAGCAATTTTAAAAACACAATGTAAAAATGTAATATATAAATGTAACATAAAAAATATTAAAAATGAAATATTGTAAAACATTGAAAGCATGTAATTATAATAATAAATATGCTCAAAGTTGAGCAGCTCTATATTTTAAGACTCGGGCAATAAAGATATGTTCAATTAACCCTTTCTCATTGGAGGCAATCAGTTTTAACTGCTTTACCAACTCCCTCTTTTCTAATTTTGTTTCCAAAATCCTCCATTGATAGCCACTGACACAATTTCTATAATGCCAAAAAGAATCTTTGTGAAGTTGTCCCATGCCTAAACATGGGAATATACTGAATTATTAGTGCTACCTTTGCTAATAGTTACAAGTGTTCGTATATCCTTTTACAAAATTGCCGTTCTATTTTACCTACATAGTAACAAAATCATTTTTGGCACATAGCTATATAAATAACACCTCTTGTGCCACAGTTGCCATCACCCAAGATTATCCTATGGGGGGGGGGGGTTCCACCACAATGTGTGTTCCCTCAAGGATATAACTACATTGGTAGCATGCAACACTTCCTCATACACATGTATATTGTCCTTATAAAAGTTATGTTTTGATACTCATATAACTGCTGAAAGTTCTTACCACTTTAAATACAAAGGAAGGTGATGTGCTGAAAGTTTTAAAAATATAATCATCAGTCTTAAAAATACTCCAGTTTTTGATAACAATATCCTTTACATTTTTCACAAGACCGCTATAGGTTATTACCAAAGAGTATGAAAAATTAGATAATGATGTATTTTTATCAAGAAGAGACCCATTGTTGGCCCCAAGAGATAAAGAACTAGTTTGTCCTAACAGTGGGGTATATATAGTATCCCAGTTTTGTGTAACTTCGTGATGATAGAGTTCAACAAGTCTGATGGGTATCCTCTGTCTAAGAACATCTTGGTTACAAAATCAACTTCTTCTGAAAATAGAAGAAAATCAGAACACATGCGGGCTGCCCTGACAAGTCGCCCTTTAAAAATATTCCTTTTGATATGTTTTGGATGACAACTATGATAGTCAAGATAGCTGTTAGGAAAAAGTGGGTTATCAACAAATTTTAAACTCAATGCAGCCTTGAGTAGAGTTCTTGAAAATTGTCACATCTAAGCAGTCTATAGAATGCATAGCTTTGTTTCCCATAAAAGCCTAAATGGGAGGTGATGTTGATATGAGAAAGGAAACTCATACTCATATCAGCATCCTGACCCTTCAATAAAATAAAAATGTCATCCAAATATTGCAAGTAAATGCATCAATATTCAGCAAACTAGCTTCCTAGAACAAAAATCGTTCCCCAACTATACAAAACTAGGTTTGCTTATATGGCTGCCAACTTGCATCCGTAGATGTGCCCTTCACCTGCCTGTAGTATTCACCTTCAAACACCACAAAGTTGTTAAGTAAAATAAGTTGTATCACTTCTGTAATGATATTAATGGCCAGCCTTCTAGGTGAGTCAATTCAGTAATGGCGCCATGAAATAAATCTAACCCCTTTTGATGGGGCATATCCACTGTAAAAAAAACTAGTGGAGTTGCTGAAAAAACGCATCTTGATCTTAGAAATAAATTCCCAGGTGTCCTTTAAAATATGATATAATGAATTAAGCGACTCCTTTAAATACGATCAACATATACCACTAAAGGATAAGTTTAAGAGTTGATGGCAGCAACAATTAAGCGGTAGGGTGGGCACTTAATGTCCTTATGGATGTTAGGTGTACCAAATATGATGGGGATATAAGGGGGCCTGTTGACTAAAACCTGTGTGTGTCTAAATCAATAACACTTGAAGGAGTGCATCCTCAAGAAATAAATCTATCTTTCTATAAGCCACAAAAATTTAATTTCTAGATACTGTCTTATATTTTTCCGTGTCCTGTAACATATTGCAACTCTTACAAGTATAGTCAAATTTGTCCACTATCAATATCCCACCTTACACTTTATACTGAGAAAACTTCTGTTTTGTGGTCCCTGTTGTCAGTGAGCCATATGGTGTTTTATTTAGTTTTATTAAACAGAGCTGCATGGTCACACACTGCTTTGTTTTCTTTGGGTGGCACTTACAGTTAAACTGCAGGCAAAGCAATGATAAAACTATACAACAGTTATCAGCCTCTGGATACATCAGCAGAGAGCAGAACATTATTAGGTTCAGTAGTTGGGGGCAGAAAATGAAGGTGATAGTGGTGAGACTTTTTTAATTTCTCAGTCTTGTCTCTTTTTACAGACAGAACATAAAGTGAAAGTATCCTAAAAAAGGTCTTGTTCAGGAAGTTGCTTTTCAGTTTGTGCATGAGGACAACTGAAAAAAAAAAAACAACTTTCAGGTGTTATTTCACTCATGGAATGATAAATTCCACAATGAAACAGGTGAGATTTCCACCTGCTAGCAGTGACCATGCTACAGTATTTTTCACCTTTGACATACCACATCCAACAAGAAAGGCAAAGACAATATTATGTTTCCCCAGATACATGGAGTATGTGCAGCCAGGACCAGAGATGGGGAGCGTTCAGCTAGGACCAGAAATGGGGAGCGTTCAGCTAGGACCAGAGATGGGGAGCATTGTAGAGCAACTAGGAGCAGTAGAGGGTCAAATAATGTGTGGATAACATTCTGTGATAGTATTCTGAAAAGATGACATCAGCACCTGCCCAGGAAAAGAAAGATAAAGCTGAAAAGACATTGCAGCTGAGATGGAATTAAAGCAGTACTCTGGAGCAAGAACACATCAATCAAAATATGCAAATAAGTAAAACTGAATGAAGAGATGTTCAAATGTATCAAGGCTGTTAGACAAACATGAACATTTATGGGAAGCAGAGTCATGACTGAAAAGCAAACATGCTTAAGGTTTAGCTGCAGAAAGAAATACTTTCAGGAACACATCAGAGAGAAAGAATGGTAACACCAAGCTAAGCAGGTTAAATAAGGAAAGTGAGAAAAGGAATTTACTTCAATACAAAAGAAAAAAGGGAAACGTATATATATTTATATATTTATATATTGGAATGGAGAAAGAAAGAGGTGAGAGATGAATGAGCTCATCAAAATGGTCAGAAAAGGAAATGCTAAGTTTTGCCCAGGCTAAAGCACAGGACCCTGATTGATTATTGACCATGATATTCAAAAGCACGGGCATTGCCTTGACAGACGTACTCACTGACATTTTCCACATATCTTTGACCTCTCTTAACTTTCAAGCAACTGCAGATGATCTTCGTTTGTGTTCTCTTCTAAGATGTGACTGAACACATGCAGGGATTTATAGGCCAGGTAGCCTGGCATCAGTAGCTGCAAAGATGTTAAGAAAAATTGGAAAGACAGACCTGACAACTTTTTGAATGGGATCCGTGTATAAGCTCTCAAACCAGAATGGCTCCTCTGCTAGCAATAGTTGATACTCAAAATTCACACAGTTGTATATCTAGTTAACACTATAGTTGCATGGCAGAGTCAGCTTTGAGTAAGGCCTTTTATTTGAGGCCACATTAAAGGCTACTGTGTAATCTAAATTAGCTACATTACCAGCCATGGAGGATGATGAGGGCAATGGCTGGGCCTCCCCCCACCCTTTCATCTCCATTCATTTCCCTCCATATTTAGTAACTTGTTATTGCATACACCCAAGGTACCACAATGTCATCATCTTTCCCTATAAGGCACTAAATGTATTTCTCCAAACATAGCTATACTTCCCAAACCAGATAATCTCTTGCCAAAAGTACTTGAAAGGGCATCCATCCCAAAGCCCTAACATGAGTGGATTACCAGGCAAGTGTTGTTCCTCTTCAATCATTGGAAGCTTAACTATGGCTATGATTAAGGCTGTGTTACTCTCGACAAAGGCCTCTTTCCCCTATATTAGTACAGCATATACTTTTTTTGGTAGTTCACTAGTGCTGTTGTCTTTAGACAACACACAATGTCATAGTGCTTATCCTGCTTGCTGCTTCCTGAGTCCTTTGTTTCCACCTTGCATCAGTGAACAGCAAAAGCATGCATTACCCTTTTGGCCACATCTGAAATATTTACCCCAAAAAATCTTGTCATATTATCAAACCAATGGCTGATCCCTTTTGCTGTACAGCCTATTGTGTTGCCTCAGGCTGCCCCCACTGTGGGTTTCCATATACACTTGTTCAGTGCAGGTACCTCCATCCTATGCAGTGGCAATCTACTACCTTGCTGGAGGTCCCTGTGCTTTACATCTCCTGAGCAGTATTACAGACCCATTCTGCCAACCAAAACCTTATGTTCTTAGGCAAAGTATTGTTGGATTATGCCCTTTCCCAACTTGTAGAATTCTGCAAAAGTTCTGCAAACATATTACATGTGGTCACCTTACAGATACTCACCCATATGTGAAAATAAGAACTGATTCCTCCAGTATATTCAGTGATACCATTGTCTGTCTTTTTGTGTTCTCTAATTTTTTTTCTATTCATTTCATGAGTAAGTTTAAAAAACATGCAAATAAATATTATTCAACTTTAAACTAATTTAAACAATTAACAACACTGAAGTTAGAAGTTATGTGCTTTACTTTAACTGTGTGCAAAGGAGTTAAAATCCAGGCTCACTGACCTTGGCCGAGTTGTTATTGATTAGAAACTCTTTCAAATGCCTGTACTATGAAAAATAATTCCCCATTTTAAAATTTTTAAAATGTTTTGTACAGGTTTGGATACACAGAACTTGGCTTTTTCCCTGACTGATATTCAAATGCCTTGGACAAAGTTCTAGCCCAAGCTTATCACTGTTCTCTTGAACCCCCAGCAATTGCATTTGTTAAGTTGTTTTGAGTTCCAAATGATCTATCTAAGGTTATATTCTGTGTAATTCCAGTTGGGACTTGATATCCTCCAGAGATGGAACAGATTGTTCTTCTCTTGCCTCCTGCAAACTTACAGCACCCAATAGGCCGTATACAGGCTACATGCAAACTTCATTCAAAGCTACCATCATCTCTTCTTTGGAAATATTGGCATGCTGTTTTCCTTTTGCTCTATGCTGATTAGTCAGTTATGGTGCTGACACTTAAATTTAGCTGTTTCAAGAGCTTACTTCTTCCTACTTTCCTAAAATGAACTGACTAAAAAATAAAATAACTGCCATGAAAACATGTATATTTAACTTTGTTGCTGAAAGTATAAACACAAACACACACACATTCGGTAAAACTTACTGGTTGAATATGTTCTGCTATAATATCCTCACCAACTGCCTCACAAATGTCATAAATTGTATCAGTTGTCACCCATATATGAACTTTTACTTGGGACTGGAGGAGTTTGAATCCTAGTGCTGACAACCCATGCACTACCCACTTATATGAGGCAGGGGGGCTACATTCTCTAGATTTGGTCCATTGTCCCAAATACATTTAATGGTTACCAGAGAGATGGTCTATTGACTGATACCACTGATAAGTGAGATACTAAAATAAAGTTAAAGTAAGAATACATCTGATTCACTAACTAATTAATAACATGAACCTGGCCATGAGAACATATAGGGAATATGCACCCCTATCCTGGGTAGGGACTTCCAGCATCCATGCTCAAAATACACACTGACCATTCTCAAAGTTGAGTTCTTATTCTAGCACTCCAAGCCCTTTTTATATCATGCTGTCTATTAACAGCAGTGTCTAAAAGTATTGCTTACCCTTGGTAACTGCCTTTCAAACTATTAATTTTAAAAAATGAACATGCACACATACATGCACAGACAGGCATACAGTTCTCAGCGAAGGCTAGTAAAATTATTTAGTTCTCCACAGCTTTTATTTTACATGGTGCTACATACACTTCAATAATTATGAATAAACATGAAACAAAAGTTAACTGACCACTTTTATTTGAGCCAAATGTAAATTACAAAAATTAATATATCTGACAATATGGTCAAGCAATATGGCTAATTAGTGGCAGATGCCATAACTTTGACAGACCACAGTGCAAAATAATACCTATTTCACAGATAATAAATAAAAACACATAAATAAAAATTCCAACTAGAGAATCTTAAAAGGAAAAACATTGAACTTTACTTAAACAATAAAGACTGTGCTGGTGTATATTAAATATGTAGAGGCAATGTACAAATTATATAACTATAGCAATTGTATAAGAGAATATTTAAACAAAAATCAAATGTCACCTTAAGAAAAATCCATAGTTGTTTCTTACTAAAGAAACATTGGACCTAACTTTTCTAAATCAGAAAAATTATAAGAGGAGTATGGCCACCAACATCTCACAAGTAAGACTAGCTGACTTTGCCTTTGTATCTAATTATATATTCATCTCATGTAATCATTCCTGTTCTCATGGAATATCAGAGGATTATATTAGATTGCATCACTTCTCTTATGAAGAAACCTTCAGATGCTCGTATGTAATCAATCAGTTTCTTTGCTGAGAATGACCATCGTATGCAATGGACCAGATTCACAACTATTATCTGTTGATTCCACTGAAGAGTCTTTGCATTTTATAGTACCTTTTCTTCTTATGTGGCTTAACTATATAGGTGATGCAATTAAGCCTTCATGTAAAGGTGCAAAACATTACGCTTTATGTTTCAATTTTTTTCCTTTCATTTTTTCATTCACAGAGGACAGTCTCAAGACTGTACACAACTTTTTTTTTTGGCAGAGGAAAGCCACATTTTGCAGATTAAATAAACATCAAAAGTAGTTTACAAAGGTGCAAAATGTCTGAAATAAGAAAAAAGAAAATTAAGAACATTAAGTTTTCTCGACTCTGGTACCACAACACCAACTATTGAAAAACATGCTGGTTGAGTGTTGCAACTAGATAGACAGAAAGATAGACTAGTCACAGGTGACTCGATAGTGAGGCACACTGATGTCCCACTCACTAGGTTGAATAAGGAGATAGTAACAGTCAGCTGCCTGTCAGACGACAGGATCCATCATATAACGCATGCACTCAGGTTCCTCAACAACAGGTACAAATATGACTCTGTCATTGTACATGTGTGTGAATGACCTGAGATGTACCTCCCTGGACTACATGAAAAGACACATGGAGGAGCTCTTGGATTATGTAGCCCAGGCAAGTATGACCCTAGCCCTGTGAAACATCCTACCATCACCCAGAATGATACCACAGTACAAGCAGCAAGTGATTGATTTCAACTATTGGATAAGTTTCTGGTGTCATTCTAAGGGGATCCAGTATCTGTCTGCCTGGGATGACATGATTGATAGACCTCGATGCTTTGCCAGAGATGGCCTGCATCTGTCACCCCTGGGCTTCCAGATACTGGCCAAGGCTCTTACCACCCCTCCAGTGCCTTTTTTTAGGTGGTGTTCCAAAAACGAAATTACCACCGTAACAACTACAAACAAATGCAATCTGAGAGTCATGCTACTCAACATTAGAAGCCTAAATCTCAAAATGCACTCGAAGTACTCCTTAAAATTGAGAACATCAGCATTTGTGCTGTAACAGAGACCTGGTTCAAGATAGCAGAAAGCACCCCTGCATTACAAGGCTATAACTCATTCCACAAAAAGAAAGCCCAATAAGGGTAAAGCCAGTAACATCTCTAAAAATAACAAAAACTCGAACACAAACAGAAGACTCCACTTTAATGTCATACAAAATGTCCCATCAACTAAGCGCTTTCACCAGCAATAAATGGTTTCATCAGAGTTGAATGGGATATAAGAAACACTCGTTTAATTAACTTGACATCATCAAGTCTACCCAATCATTTTGTTCTTCTAAAACATGACCTGTAAAAAACATATACATGCTAATAACTACACCATCATCATAATCAACTCTCCTTGTTAATAAGGAGGAATTAATCATAGGCACTAAACAATCTATAATTGCAAAGTACCTTGCTAAGGTAAGGGAAAACAGCTCTTGTACTTTACAAAAAAAAAAAAAGCACTAAACCAGGCATGTCCAAGGGTCAGCTTCTAGTGATTTCTCCTGTCCAACTGGTGAATCTGGGCTTACTGGGGCAATGCAGCAATTACCTCATGTACACAGACAACCCTCTCCTCCTACCACCCAGCACTACAACCTGTGAGAGATGCAATTACATAGCCAAACTAGAAGCAAAACTCTCTCCTCCCAAGATTGTGCAAGACAGTCAAGAGAAGAAGGTTAACACCCACACTACACCTCAAGCAACACATAGTCCTTCTAAACCCACACCACCAACACCCACACATAGCAACACTAAACCCACATATCTGGAGGCCCTTATCTGTTACCTGCCCAAGCAACAAGGACCTCCGAAGCTGAAATGCAAACAAACACCAATCACAACCAAAGTGTCACATAGCTCACAACACCAGTATGCCACCCAACAGCAGCCCCTAAGGCAAGACAACGTACCCAACACTTTAGTCATAGGTGACTCTATAGTCAGACACACTAATGTCCCACTCACCAGGCAGAACAAGGAGAAAATTACAGTCAGCTGCCTGTTAGGTGCCAGGATCTGCCACATAATGCATGCACTCAAGTCACTCCACAACAATTACAAATATGACTCTATCATTGTCCAGGTTGGAGTGAATGACTTGAGACGTACCTCCCTGGACTACATGAAAAGAGATATGGAAGAGCTGTCGGATCATGTGACCCAGGCAGGTATGACCCTAGCCCTGAGTAGCATCCTGCCTTTGCCCAAAATGATACCACAGTATAAGGACAAAATGACTGACTTCAACAATTTGCTAAGCTTCTGGTGTCATTCAAAGAGGATCCAGTATCTGTCTGCCTGGGACAACATGATCGACAGACTGTGATGCTTTGCCAGAGATGGTCTGCACCTGTAGCCCCTGGGATTCAGGTTACTGGCTAAGGCTCTTGCCAACCCTATAGTGCCTTTTTTAGGCAAAGTTCAAAAGACAAAACCACCACTGTAACAGGGCGTCTATATCACGTTGTCGAAAGTTTACTTAATCAAATCAATAAAGGTCGAACTTTATTGATCGATTAAGTAAAACATCGAGTAATGTAAAAAAATTTTAAAAAAAACGAAATGGCGTAGGCAGGGGGGCAAGACCCCCTGCACCCCCCACACCCCCCCTACTTAAATATACCAACTCCGACACTGCGCTACATTGAGGTAAACTGAAATCTCCACTCACGGAGATTTACATTTACTTGCATGATGTTCTTCACTTTTGATATTGTCATGCTGACAATATCAGACTCTATATTGTCAGCTTATGACAACATGTAGTAGACCCGTAACAGGTACAAGCATGCAAAATCTAAAGGTAATGCTACTCAATGCTAGAAGGCACTCCTAAAAATGGAAAACATTGATATTTATACAGTAACTGAGATCAGGTTCAAGGCTCCAAAGAGCACCCCTGCAATACCAGGCTACATCTCTTACCACACTTTTCGGCCGCCAAACCAGGACCAAAACACTAAAGGAGGAGGAGTGTCCATATTTACCAAGGATATTCACAACACCAGGCTAGTTGCCCAACACAATGCATCTGAAATTCTCCAGGTGCAACTAACTCTAGGTAAGAGTGCAATCCAAATTGTAGCTTGCTACAGGTCCCCCACCATGCAACAAGATTTTTACAACACCTTTCTAAACATACTGGAAAATATTAAGATACAACCAAACACCCTAATACTGGGTGATTTCAACTACCCTGTCATTAACTGGGAAAATTGCTTGTGTATAACACCTTTGCCCAACGTTTTTTGGAATTTATAAATTCCAGTGCCCTGGATCAATTAATCCTTAGTCCCACCTGGGTCTCCAATATCCTAGAACAGGTCATTACCAACATGAGAAATAGATGCTCCACACCTATGGTCACCCCCTCGTCAGTCAGGTCTGACCATAAGCTAATCACCCTTGACATCCCACATCCCACCCCCACCCCCCAGTAAGGAAACCTCCGTAAAAAAATTCTCCAAAGCCAACTTCATGCTACTCAAGTCAGAAGTGACAAACTTCATGACACCAATGCAGGCGGGAACTGAAAGTTCAACTGCTAAATCCTACACTAAGGCACTGTACAAGCACATCTACTCGTGCATGAATTGTGCCATCCCCAATAGAACCAAGACCCTCTCCTCCGAAAAAAGAAAGACAATCTGGTGGTCCCTTGCCATAAACAGACTTTACAACAAAAGGAAGAAACTGTTGCAGAAAAGAGGAAAATCCCAGGATGCAGAAATCTCCCTTACCAGACTCAGTAAGAAGGTGAGATTCCTCATAAAATCCTCCAAAGCTAGATACAAAAATAAAATTGCCAAAGATTCCAAAGACAACCACAAGGCATTCTATAGCTATGTCAAGAATCTAAATGGCAATGCTCAGATCTGCTCTGATCTACAAAAGAATGGCATTAAATATACTGATCCCAAGGATATTGCCAATATCCTGGCAGATCGATTCAGTGCAAACTTCACCCCCCTCTCACCCCCTAAAGGGCCCATCTCAATACTGAAAGATTGCCGAATTCTGGTAATAACAGCCACACAGGTAAAAAACACACTCTCCAAAGCTAAGAATACAGCATCCATGGGACCAGACGACATCCCAGGCTGTGTACTACATGAACTACAAAATGAACTGGCACCTCCCCTAAGTGTCATGTTTAATCATAGCCTCATCTGAAGATTCATATCCACTGAGTGGTGCACAGCTACAGTGATTCCACTCCACAAGGGGGGAATCCACCTTAGATCCTGGGAACTACCACCCTATCAGTCTGATGAGCCTGATCTGCAAGGCCATGGAACGTATTGTCGTAGAACTTATAAAAAAGGACACTGGACCCCACGCAGTTTGGGTTCGTGAAGGGCTGATCTTGTCTCTTGAACCTGACTGACTTCTTCTAAACAGTCTCCAGAGCCATGGACAAGGGTAAGGTGGTCCACACAGCCTATCTGTAGCTTGCCAAGGCCTTCAACACCATCTCCCACTCTGGAATCATAGATAAATTTACTAACCTGGGCATTGATCCCTATGTCTCTCGATGGGTTGCCAACTGGCATTCTGACAGAACCCACAGTGTAAAAGTAGCCAACTCTAAATCCATCTCCAGACAAGTGACAACTGGAGTACCTCAGGGTTTAGTCCTGGGACAGCTCTTGTTTGGCATCTACTTCTCTGAAGTACAGGCCAACACTAAGGGACTCTGGCTAACAAAGTTTGTAGATGACTGCAAACTGGGAGTCATTATTGAATCCCCAAATGATGTGGATATTCTACAAAAGGGCCTTACAGAAGCAGATGCTTGGTGCCACAGCCATGGGATCAAGCTCAGTGCCAAGAAATGTATAGTTATCCCTTTTGAGAAAAAACATGTACTCATGAAGTACCACATAGGTGGCAGTGCACTAAACACCAAAAGTGTGATAAGAGACTTAGGGACACAGGTGGACAGTGGTCTCTCCTTCGATAACCACATCGCCACAACAGTCAGGAAATCCTTCTATGTGGCACAGCTCATCACTAAGGGTTTTTCATCCAGAAAAAAGGAGGTCATTGTCCCACTGTACTCATCCCTCATTAGACCCATTATAGAATACAATGCCCCATTTGGTATGTACCTCTCAAGACATCTGCAGCAACTGGAAAGTCCACATAAATACCTCACTAAAGGAATCATAGGCTAAAAGCAGATGCACTATGCTGACCAACTAAAAAAACTCCATCTATACTCTGTCACATATCGTCTACTCAGAGGCGATCTCTGCTTAACATACAAGGCCATGTCAAAGACAGAGCTGTTGAACATACTACACTTAAAGAAATCCCAATCTCTCAAAGACACACACTCTAGGGATCTAAATCTTGTCATCACAATGAACAAAACATGCTGGAGGGATAGGTGCCTGACCCAGAGACTCCCCAGACTCTGGAACAGACTGCCCATACATGTCAAGCAGAGCGCCTCTTTGGCCCTCTTCAAAAGGAACCTTGATGATTGGATGAGAGATAGAAAATTCACCCCGGGATCACGTCAGTCACCCTGCTAGACAGGAGTCCAGGGAAGTAAATACTGTGGGAAGAAATAGCCAGGAAATTGTTATGGCTAGGCTTGTATAGGCCCTAGGGCTGATAGCCTAGTACCAGCCTATGAACCTATTATTATAAAGCCGTTGCTCTATATTTTAGTACTGGTAGTGCTGCTATATTATCATTTAGCCCTGGAGGGATGTGACATTAAGCCTAAATTGCCATTTGATCTCCATATTTTCAACTTTTAATTTAACATCACCACCACTTTCATTTGGCAACACATGATCTATCACAGAAAAAAAATTTAATTTCTTAAAATTAACACATAATGTAATATGAGTATATAATGCGTTATGCGTATTTTTAGATCTTTTTGCCCTCACATGTTCAGCAATTCTGTCCTTTAATCTACGTGTAATCTCATTCCACACCAGTTGGCCCCAGAACTTGGACCAAAGCTCCAAGGGCGGTGGTATTTCCATATTCATAAAGGATGTGCACACCTTCAGACTGGTAGCCCAACATAATGTATCTGAGATACTTTAGGTGCAGCTAACATTGGGTAAGACAGTGATTCAGGTCCTAGCCTGCTATAGGTTCCCAACCATGTCCCAAGACTCATACTCCATGCTCCTAAGCACCCTGGAGAATATTAGGGTCCAATCTAACACTCTCATACTGGGCGACTTCAACTACACCGCCATTAACTGGGAAAACTACTCATGTATCAATACACTTGCCCAATGTTTCCTGGAATTCATTAATTCCAATGCTCTGGACCAGCTCGTTCTTACCCCCACTAGAGGTAACAACATCCTTGACCTGGTCATTACTAACATGGGTGACCATTGCTCTACAGCAATAGTCAACTCCTCCCTGGTTAGATCCGACCACCAACTAATCACCTTGGAAATCCACATCCCTGCCACCCCCCAACAAAGGTAACCACCATGAATAACTTCTCCAAAGCTAACTTTGGCTCCTAAAAACAGAGGTGGTGAACTTCACGGCACCCATGCAAATGCAGAATAGTTGAATAACTGCCAAATCATACACCAATGTGCTGTACGAATATGTACACAAATGCTTGGATCTCATCATACCCAATAGAGCCAAGATGTATTCCTCTACAACAGAAGGACAAAACTGATGCGGAATAAGGTGAAATCCCAAGAATGAAAAAACTCCCTTATCAGCCACAACAAAAAGTTGAGATCCCTCATCAAATCATCTAAAGCTAGTTATGAAAACAGAATTGCAGCAGATAGTAAAGACAGCCACAAGGCTTTCTATAGTTATGTAAAGAATCTCCACTGCAATACCTAGATTTGCTCTGAGGTACTGCACAATGGTACCCTCTATACCGAGCCAACAGATATTGCAATATACTGGCCGACAGATTCAGTCCAACTTTACCCCCCCCAATGGACCAATCACAATACTAGTAGATTGACAGGCACCCAATATTACTGCTGTACAGGTTAAAACAGCACTGTCCAAGGCTAAGAATAGAGATTCTATGAGACCTGACAATATCCCTGGCTGTGTTCTACATGAACTACAGAGTGAACTGGCACCTCACCTGTGTGCCCTGTTCAGTCACAGCCTCACCTCAGGCTTTGTCCCTACCGAATGGCACACTGCTATTGTCAACCCTCTCCACAAAGGAGGTGCGAATACAGATCTTGGCAACTATCAGTCCATTAGCCTGATGAGTCTGATATGCAAAGCTATGGAACACATCATCATGGACCTAATAAACAAGGATATAGGGAATCTCCAAACTGTGGTTCCTACACAGTTTGGTTTTGTGAAGGGTAGATCATGCCTACTCAATTTGGTCAACTTCTCTGAGTCAGTCACCAGAGCTGTTGGTGAAGGCAAGGTAGTTCATACAGCCTGCCTTGATCTGGCCAAGGCCTTTGATACCATTCCCCATTCAGGAATCCTAGAAAAACTCAATACACTAGGCATCAACCCCTATATCACTAGGTGAGTTGCAAACTGGCTCACAGATAGAACCCACAGTGTGAAAGTAGCTGACTTCAAGTCAGACTGCCGACCAGTCAAAAATGGAGTCCCACAGTGTTCGGCCTTGGGTCCTCTCCTGCTTGATATCTACTTCTCTGAAGTCCAGGCCAACAAGAAGGGACTCTGGCTGACAAAGTTTGCAGATGATTGCAAGTTGGAAGCTATTAACTCCCCAAGTGATGTGGACATCTTACAGAAAGGCCTCAATGAGACCAACGACTGGTGTCAGATCCATGGCCTTAAGCTCAATGCCAAAAAATGTGTAATCATCCCCATCATTCATCATCATCATCATCATCATCCCCTTTTTCCCATTTACATGGGGTCGGGTATCATATTAACTGTCGCCAACTCTCTCGATTCAGTGCCACTCTCCTGTCTTCTTCAACACTCATGCCTGACTGTCGCAGATCTTCTTTCACACAATCCATCCACCTCTTTGCTGGACGCCCTCGCTTCCTCTTACCTTCTTCCTGTCTGTCCCAAATCTCACTCACCAGATTGTCTTCTGCTTTTCTACACATGTGCCCATACCATCGTAATCTGTTTTCTTTGATCTTTTCTGCAATTGGAGCTACTTTGGCTTCTGCTCTTATGTCCTCATTTCTTCACCTGTCCCGCAGTGTGCATCCTACCACCTTTCTCAGGCACTTCATTTCCATCACCTCTAGCTTCTTCAACTGTTCTGCCTTTACTGCCCAGGTTTCTGTACCATACAGTAGTACTGGTCGCACCACTATCTTGTACACCTTACTTTTCAGCTTCTTTGGCATTCTTCTGTCATATACTACACCTGATACTCTATGCCAGTTGGCTGCAGCCCCTCTGATTCTAGCTTTGACCTCTTCATTCAGACTACCCTTCTCCTCAACCATCCCTCCCAGATACTTGAAGCTGTTTACCTGTTCCACTATCTTCCCATCTATCTCTATTCTCAGCTTCTTCTGATTTCCCCAATCTGCTGCCATTACTACGGTCTTATCTGTGCTTAGTTTCATCCCATGTGCCTTCAGATTTGCATTCCATTCTCCTATCCTTTGCTGAAGTTCTAGATCAGAGTCTGCCTGTACTGCCACATCGTCTGCATACAGCAGCTTTGTTGCTCTGACCCCTCCAACCTGTTTGCTGATGTAGTCCATTACCAGTATGAACAGCAGTGGGCTCAGAGCTGAACCCTGGTGTACACCCACTCCCACTGGGAACCCCTCAGTGAGACCAAACACTGTTCGTACTTGAGTCACTGGGTCCTTGTACATAGCCTGTACTAATTCTACCAATGTTTCTGCAACTTCAAACCACCGCAGTACTGCCCAGATCAGCTTTCTTGGGGCCTTGTCATATGCTTTCTCCAAGTCTAGGAAAGCCCAGTTTGACTCTCTCCTCTTCTCTAGTTTCTTCTCAAGTATCTGTCTCAATGCAAACATTGGGTCAATTGTGCTGCATCCTGATCTGAATCCGAACTGTTCATCTCCCATCTTACATTCTACTATTTTGCATATCCGTTTATCAATCACCCTCTCCAGAACTTTCATGCAATGTGGTAGGAGTTTGATGCCTCTGTACTGTCCACAGTTGTGGATGTCCCCTTTGTTCTTGTACACTGGCATGAGTATGCTTATTCTCCAGTCATCTGGAATACGCCTTTCTCTCCACACTGCAATTAGTACCCTCAGGAGCCATTTCTCCCCTAGCTCACCCAGCATCTTTATCATATCTGCTGTGACCTCATCTGAGCCTGCTGCTTTCCCTGTCTTCATTTTCCTTAGTGCTGCTCTTACTTCTTCTAAGCTGTGCTCCTCTTCTACTCTCATTGTAGGCTGTTTCTGGGGCAGTACCGCTTCTGTGGGGTTTTCTTCATTCAGAAGCTGCTGGAAATACTCCTTCCATCTGCCTTTGATGTCTTGTGGGCTGGTAAGCAGGTTGTTGCTGGAATCCCTTATGAAGGGCGTCTGACTAACTTCTTTATCTTTCTGTCTTTGCCTTGCAACCTGGTATAGTTTCTTTGTGCCCCTTACTGAGTCACTTTCCAAAAGCTGATAGAGTGCCTCTGATGCCCTATTCTTTGCTATTGCAACTTCTTTCTTAGTTTCTTTGTTAGCCAACCAGTAGTCCTTCCTAGCTTGGTCAGTCTTTTCAGTCTCCCACTTCTTCCTGCACTCCTTCTTTCTTTTGATTACTACCTGCACTTCTGCATTCCACCACCAGCTTTCCTTATGTACCTTATTTCCATACCTGGCTCAGCTACATATCTTTTCTGTAGTCCTAACACATGCTGTTTTTAGGCGCTGCCACTCTTCTTCAACTCCACCTATTTCCTCCTCTTCTTGGGGTGCTAGAGCCCTGAGTAATCATCTCCCTTGGGAAAAAAAACAGTTTCCTTGAATTACCACATTAATGGTAGTCCACTGAACACAGAAGGCGTTATAAGTGATCTGGGAACACAGGTTGACAGCAACCTCTCTTTTGACCACCACATTGCCACTGTGGTGAGAAAGTCCTTCTATGCGGCACATCTCATTACTAAGGCTTTTGCATCCAGGAAGAAAGAGGTCATTGTCTCCCTCTACTCTTCCCTCATTAGGCCAATTATTGAGTATAATGCCCCATTTTGACACCTGCAACAACCTGGGAGGTCGCAAAAGTACTTCACAAAGAGGATCCTAGGCCTTAAACACTTATCCTATATGGACAGACTCAAAAAACTCTATTCTCTTTCTCATATCACCTACTTAGAAGTGATCTCTGCTTGACTTACAAAGCCATGTCTGACCCAGCTCTGTTAGAAATGCTACATGTAAAGAAATCCCAACACCACACAGTCCAGAGACCTCACCCTCATTAACACAATCAACAGGACATGCTGGAGGGACCGGTTCATAACCCAGAGACTGTCCATGCTATGGAATAGACTTCCCATACATGTCAAGCAGAGCACCTCACTGGCCCTCTTCGAGAGAAATCTTGATGAGTGGATGGGAAATAGAAAGTTCACCCCGGGGATCACTCCAGTGGATCTACTCAACAGAGGCACTGGGAGCTAAGGTCGGGTGGCACGATGCCAGGGTAATCCTATGGGCTAGGCTTGTAAAGGCTCCAGGGCCATTAGCCTAGTACACACCTATAAACCTGTATCTGTATCTATATCTATATCTATAGTTTCCCCTTGTTAAGTGTATATACCAACTCAGTTATCATACAACAGTGGGGAAAGAGCAAATTCTCAGACCCTACTGTATGATGATCTCGCACACAATGCAAGAGGCAGGCTGTAAAACAAGTTAAAAAGAACATTCAATCTTTAGAGAATTCCCTTTTACAGAATGCAACCATGTGTGTCTTTGTGTATATGTGAGTGCTTGTATATATATGCACATATATATGTTACAATTTTGTATTATTAAGTGCTTAGTTTATTGATGGGTTATAATGCTGTTAAAAATTCGTCAGCATCAGTGTGCTGCATAGGAGAGGTGAATTCTCTTTGGCTGTCGTGCAAATGTGGAGTTATACAATAATAGTATGGAAAATTGGTGTGCAGTTTGACATTAAAAATATTTTAAAAAAGTAATAATAATATTTAATACTAATATTAAAAGTAAAATCAATAAATGGGAAATATATATATATTGTAAATTTATTGCATTTCTACTTAATGTAGCAATACTGTATTAATACACATATTAAGAATAATGGAAGACTTGTATATCTTATCTATCTACTATCTAAATATTTAGATATTTCTAGTATATATATTCTGTATACGCACACACACACACACACACACACACACACACACACACACACACACACACACACACACACACACACACACACACACACACAAGCATGTGCATATAAAAAAATAAAATATAAACATATATTTAAGTGTGTGCTGATAAAACTTTCAGCTATATAAAGAGATGTACACAAACACACACAGACACACACACATACACATATATATATATTAAAATATTATCGTGGTAAGCATATTCAAAGCTGCACTTGCTGGTTAATGTAATTTGTCATATTTGTGCTTAATTGTTGGGGACCTTTTCTTGATTTTTTGTGGGTTCATCTGGCTTTGTTCTTAGCTGAGCATTATTGAGTCCTCTCACATATATCTCTTTATGACATGTGGGTTTAAGTTTTGTAAGTGACAGCTGTGGAAATTCTTGTACAAAATACTTGTGTAGAATTTGAAGCTGACAGAATCATCAGTATTTTTCTGTATCCAAAGAAGAACTAAAGTCTTTCATAGCTGAAAATCTTTTGTAGCTGTTCTTCTTTGTTCACCGATTATCTGGAAATACATATGATGTACCTGTCAGCATTTACATACGGTGTACCTGTCAGCATTTACATACGATGTACCTGTCAGCATTTACATACGATGTACCTGTCAACATTTACATACGATGTACGTGTCAACATTTAAATACGATGTACGTGTCAACATTTCATATGCCCTACTGACACCAGAGACTCAGCCAAATCCGAGAATTAAAACGATCAGACATGTCCTCTTCTGTTTCATGTAAGCAGCTCACCTCAGAAAAGCATCATTCAACAAGAACATGTTTGTTTTTATATGATTTTTCTACTTTACGCACTGCTTAGAGTGTTTATTTCAGTCTAAGGATATCTGTGTAAACTATAGTCAGTTTACTGAACAATGAGCTCATACACAAAGCTCCATGTTTGCCACTTCCTGACTAGTAGACAAACGCAAAGCATAATAAATAAGATAAAACTTCACATGTAACATTTTAAGCAACATGCTGTAAAGTGTGGTTCATGAATGATCAGGGTAGCAAAGTGTAAATTTTATAAGATTATAATGGTTACTATTGAATCAGCAAAGTACAAACCAGAAGACATTTGATACTCATTAAACTGTTATTCGGCAAACCCTTAAGCATCCTTATCCATTACTACAATTGCCTTTAAAACAATATATAGAGGTCACTTAAACATGCTTGTAAAAACATGAAATCCATGGCTGAACAACGTAAGAGTGGTGAAAAGTCTGTCAAGCCCTTTTCCCATTGTATTATTTTAATGTGAACAAATGCATTTACCCAATGAATCAAAACAGCCCACAATGCATAAAAGGAAACACAGCCATGATTAACTGAAAGAAAAATGGTGAGAGGTTATATAACGTGATGGTCAGACCTTACATTAATAGTTTTATCTGAAGATTTAATGGAAATTGAGGCAACTGACTGATATTTCTAAACAAAGGCAATTATGGCACATATCACAATATATCTTTTATTCCTGTCACTCTGAGATCTTAATATTCTATACATACTTTAATCAACTCACAGAAGAAAGAAGGCATGCAGATTTTATAGATGAACCAGGCACACTGTATGTGTTAGAACATAATGTAGAAGATAAGCCAAACAAGAGGCAAATACCAAAAGCTAAGAATAGTACCTTATGCCACCCGCACTATGTCCTCACTACCATTTGAGGGTCTCCTATGGAAGCATCTTCACCATCTCTCTACATAATGCATGTTGCCACTTTGCTTCTTCTTTTAGGTGTTCTGGTTATGTAGAAAATGAGGAATTAGAGGAAGCACTACAAATTGACAATGTTATTTACTAATTAATATCAGTTTTGTAATAACAGAGAGTGTTAAATTAGATTACTACTAGATAATCAAAAATTACTGTTGAATAGTTAGAAATGGGAAAAGCAAAGTGGTACAGTAATTTATTCTAATGGAGATCAGACTAGACAAGAAGAAACATAGATCATTATACAGTCTCAAGTAAACTTTGGTGGGGTTATATAGTAGATTGAGCATCACATTTAACTAAACATGTATGAAAGAATCATAATTGAAAGCATCATAATGCAAGATAACTATATGGGCAACATGCAGCTACTATGGCCATTTGCATATTCTGTAATAGGCAGAAAATTTGGTAACTATACTTGTTCCTGACTGACTCCTTACTCCACTATCTAAAACTTATTATGGTTAATCACCAATTAGGTTCTTTTCTTTCAGTTAGACCACCCAGCAAAACCAATAATTTCCAGTTGCAGAGTGATCATAATCTTCATTATTATACTTTTGAAGTTATAATCTTCTCCGGAAGACCTACAATTTCACCATGCACATCTGTAAGCCCAAAGCCACCCCAGCTGTGTGCTTCATCATTGCTCCATTTTTCTTTTTCTTTTTTTTTAATGGAAAAAGATGTCTTGCCAGTCCTGGACTGACTGTATGCATTTCTCAACTTTTAAAGGCATTGTGTAGCAGTGGGTTCTTTACTTTTCTGGGGCCTTTTTTGTTGTTAGAAAGGTACTTCCAGCTGAATGCATTTTATTCAATAACTGATTTAATTAAGGCTGCATTTGTTAACTTCTTTTAACCTGGATGGTATGCCTTTAGATATCATTTGTGTGAAACAGAAATATTTGCTTATTACTTTTGGATCATAGAATCTAAGGATCATAGCAGATTACTAGGCTATCTACCTGGAGGTTATTTTAAGTCTAGCCATTTCATCACAATGTAATACCATGAAAATTCTAGTCAGTACTCAACATTGTATTTAGTGATGACTGCCCATGTCCAGGAGGGTTGTGGGCATTATCCCCTTTAAGAATTTATGGTGCCCCATCCACTCATCCAGGTTCCTCTTGAACAGTTTCTTAGAGTTGCTCTATTTCACATGAATTGGTAGCCTGTTCCAAAAATGTGGCAGTCACTGGGAGATAAATATGTCCTTCCAGCATACCCTGTTTAAGTTGCAGGCCATATTAGGTCCCTGGAATGGGGAGCCCTAGTCCCTTTTGATTTACTGATATTCAGCAAGTTCATTAGATTTTGATCTTGGATTGCTCTGTAGGCCAGACATAAGTCTCTCTTAAGTCTATATGACATGGAGTATAGTGACAGGGACTTTAGTCAGTCTGTGTAAGGCACATGCTGGAGCCCCTTAATCTTCCTTGTTAGAAACCTTTGAGGTCTCTCCAGTTGCTGCCGGCAGTTTGTACAGTACATGCCGGACAGGGCATTATACTCAATTAGGGGCCGGATTAGTGCCGAGTATAGTGGAGTTATAACCTCTTTTGCTCTCAAGGCAATGTTTTTACTAATCAAGTGTGCTATGTAGAAAGCATTCCTTATTAAAGTAGACACATGGTGGTCGAAGTTAAGGTTGCAGTGAACTTGTGATTCCAGGTCCCTTACAACTTTGTGGGTATTTAGGGTATTGTTGTTGATTTGATAGTGTGAAAGGACATTGTTTGTGCTGAAGGGAATGATGATGCATTTCTTTGCATTCAGTGTGAGACAGTGACTAATACACCAGGTCTGAGCGAGACCCTCGTGGAGTATACTGACATCATCTGGGTATTCAATGATTGCACCTAGTTTGCAGTCATCTGCAAACTTGGTCAGCCCCAAATCCTTAGTTTTGACCTGGACTTCTGAGAATTATGTAGCAAACAGTAGTGGCCCAGCAATGACCCCTCTGGCACCCCACTGGTAAACAGGTCTGCTGGTTGATGTGGAGTTACCCACTATGATAGTGTGTGTCTGGTTTGTAAGCCAGTTGACAACACATCTTACAACAAACGGGTTTACATCCAGTTTGCTTAGGTTATTGTTAATGCCTTAATGTGGGATTGTGGTATAACTGATAAACTTAGCAAACTAAATGTGGGTTGCCAACTGGATCAGAAACTGGAAATACACTATGAAACCAGCAGAATTGTAACCAATGGAGTGCCACAGTAACTGGCTACATGGTGGTCAAAGGAGATTATCAAACCATGTTCCAAGTTCCTTGACAAAGTTATCAATTTAGAGTAGAGAATCTGTTATAGTTTGCATTGAGGAAGAGACTTGTTTACCAAATATGACAATACCAAACTTTTCTTCCCTTTTAACTTTAGGATTTTTTCATACACCATTCATTCACAAAGGTTAGTTCCTGTTTTAATGAATGGACATCATAAAAGATTTGTCAAGAATGTACAATATACATAATCATCTGCAAACTTAGGTAACCAACTGTCTTGATTCACAGTCTGGATATTGGAAAAAAAGATTACAAAAAGGACGGTCCCATTGTTAAGTTCTGGGACACATCAATAGTTGCTTTCATACTTTCTGAGGAAGCACCAGCCACATTAAGCCTATGGGTTTTATCTTTCAGCCTGTTACTTTTAAGGCATATAGCTTATTAATGATGGCAGCATGAGGTATAGTGTTGAATGGACAGGCCAATTGCAAATAAGCTATGTGAACAGAATGGACACTGCCTCCAGCCATATTCACCTTCCTGAACAAGTTATCTAAAGTGAGTAGGCAGGATCACCCTTTGAGAAAGCCAGACTGCTGTCTGACCTGCTGGATGAGTTGTTAGATGTTATAGTTTATGATGGCAGATATGAAATGTTTGTTCTCAGACATCAACTTCAAAAACCGAGGCATACCAAGGCATTTTCTTTCAGGATTCAGACTTCTTGTTTTGCACATGTTCCTAGTTATATGAAAGGACCACGTTATTTTTCATAAATAGTTATTCATTTATTTATTCCTTTGACATTTGTTTACCTGGAAGCCCAACTGGAGTAAAAAAAATGCCAATTTTCATTTGTGGCTTGGGGAGAAAAGCAGGACAATCTATCAGAAATTAATTACATATATTTTAAATCACAAGGTATCATGCAACACTACAAACATATGAGTAAAAAATGTAATGAGAAATAACACAGAATATATGTTTTGTAGTAAAGTACAATGAAAAACAATAACACTAGTTGGAAAAAATATGTGAGGAAAAATTAATTAGTCATATTTTTGTTACAAACTTTAATATACAATAAATCAGACCTGAGATCATTCTAATAAGACACTTAAAAGAGATATTAAAAGTTACACGATTAGAGAGAGTGAGGGGAAATGCGTGATGTCTTAGTATGAAAGATGGTGTTTATATTAGGGTTATAAAAGGAAGTAAGGATGGAGAGAAAATGAGATTATAAGAAGAGTGCTGAGTAGGGTGTCTTCAGGTAGCTTAGGTGAACAGGGAAGAAAGAAAAAAAGAGGCAGAGGAAAGGGGAAATGAGTGGAGTAGGAGGATGGAAAGGGTTATGAGGTGTGACTAAGGCTGAAACATACTGAATAAAGTATAGTGAGTATGTTCAGCCATGATTGGCGCAGGAGCTGGTCCATGATTTTGTAAAGTATTCTTTTAGGGAGCATTTAAAGTTGGGTAGGTTAAAAATCATTTTGGTGTTTAGTTTGGTGTTTAGAGATAGGAAGTTCCATTTTTTTTGTTTGCTATGGAGTATGAGTATAAGTTTGTCTGGGGAATTATTATTATTTTTTTATGATGAGAAGTTTGCCTTCAGATCTGAAAGTTCCTTTAGGGAAATATCTATTGATTAAAAGAGTAAGAAATGGGTAGGCTAATGATTTGTGTAAGATTTTATGTACTGTTATAAGCTGAACATAGGAGAAGGAGTTCCAGACAGACAATGGTATGCAGAGCTTTACAGTAATGGGTAAAGGAAGTTGAATTAGTAGCAAACTTGGCAAATTTGTTGTAGGAGCTTTCAAGTTTGTTTTTTATGGTGTATTGTAAATTGGTAAGAATTGGAGGGCAGAAGGTAGGTTTTCACTTGAGTAATTGTGCACATGTGCTTAGAAAATCTTTGTGTCTGTATGGCATGCCTCGTTTTTGAGGGTTTTTCTTGATATTGCTTTGGATGTTGAAGTCAAATTTAAGATTATCTTCTGTTATGATTTCTAAGAGCTTGGTATGGTGAACTAATTTAATTTCACTGCCTATTGCCAAAAATAATTTGAAAGATGCTTTCTTAAGGATATGAGTTTTGGGGTAGAAATTAGGAGTTTGCCTTTTTGGGATGAGTAAGAGTTGGGCTTTTATAAGCAGGTTTCAGTGTAGACAACAGCTGTTTCAGTGATTTCTTGTTATTTGAAGAACAGATGATGGTAGGTATTGATAAAAATAGTACTGATAAAAATATTGAATGGTAGAAGGCCACCTGTGGAAGTGGACAGGTATGAATCCTTGCCATTTTATAGCTTGCTGACTGCTGCAAGGTAGCTGGAGAATCATTGCATAGATGGAGATGATGGACCCAAGGTGCGCATTTGATTGAGGAGTTTACTGTGAGAGACAAAGTCCAAGGCCTTTTATAGATCTAGATAGCAGATGCAAGTTTATTATATTTGTGAGCTTTATTGGCAGTGTCTATAAATTATAGTAAAGCAGTGAAAGTGCTGTGGTCTGGCCAAAATCCATGTTGTGTATTGGTGATTAGCTTATTTTGTAAGAGATAATGAAGAAATTGTTGATGTATACATCTTTCAAGAATTTTAGAGAGGGGAGACAAGATGGTTATGGGACAGAAATTTGTAATGTAAGTGAAATTACCTCCTTTATGTTAAGGGATTAATATGTGCCATTTTCCTTACACTGTGGCCATGGGAGTTTGTAATTGATCTATTAGAAAGAATGCTGACTGGCTATTGCATCTGCACCTAGATTTAAGTATTCCAACGGAAGGCTGTCAGCTGAGGAAGAACAAGCTTTTAACTTATGTAAAAGCTTTTTTTTATGAAAGTTGTAGAAACTAGTTTTGAGATAAATTAGGTAGAGTTGTCTGTGTGTATAATATAGAATGTCACCAAGTAAGCACAAGCAGGCAAATCTTCACAAAACAGTTTTAATCCAGCAATAAAGGCTCTCCTAAAAACATTAACGATAGCAGCATCCACAATACTTTTTTGTCACTTACTTCATCAGATAATTAGACAAAAAACACCAACAGTCTTATATACCCTCAATTAATTCAAACTAACCAATAAAATCATCTCATATATTAAATACTGTGTTCTAAAATTTTATCTAAACAATATGACATATCATTGTTTAATAAATACATCATATATACCCTGTATCAATCTGTCCATACTATAAAAATAAATAGGTTTATAAATCATACTAATTTTTTATTATAAATACATAAATAAATAAATTAAAATAACATTTCTTTATTACTTTAAAACAGCTCCCTTTAGTGGTAATAATAATAATTGATTTAAAAACTGAATAATCTGATTTTAAAATACTATTATTTATTATTTAATACAGATAAAATCATGTACTTGATGTTATTTTGTATATTTTTTGTATGCTGTTGTTACAACCTAGCTGCCCTTAATTTAAGAACTGGGGCTAGGGAAACTGCTTCATTTAAACCAGGGAATCTACTGGCCTCTAAATAAATTTGCCAGTATAATTCCCTGTATTCAATCTTGGTTTCCCACATACCACCCCTCACATCTTTATGAATTTCTTCAAGAATAAAACACTTGTAATTCACGCTATCACATGTAGTGCTGTGTTTATATAAAGCATTATTAATATTCTGTGTACGTATAGCATTTAAATGCACTTATATTCTCCTTTTTATTTTTCTCTCTGTTTTTCCAGTGTAAAATGCTTGACACGTACACAGAGCTAAGCATATTACACCCTTACTTTTGCAATTACTGTATTGTTTAGCTGTAATGACCTTGTTCCTGGAAGTTAAACTAATGGACTCTTTATTGTATATATAGGGGCACTGAGTACATCTACCACATTTGAAAGTCCCGAATCTACATCTTTTCGTAGATTTCTTATTATTGTGTTAACTTTCCAAAATGGCTTTAATATTAAACTCTCTCCTGTAGGCACACTTAAAAGGAGTATCAAAATCCAACTTTAAATGTCAACTTGCTAAACTTATTCCATTCCTGTCCAATAACTTGACAAATAATTTTGGAATCACCATTATAATCGGTAATAAATGCTGAACTAAATGTATCTTCTCTATTATCGCTTTATTTTTTATCAATGTGTGCATCTCTTATATTTAGTTCCTTAACACCTAAAATAGGTGCAAATCTATTCTTTCTTTCTTGTATAACTTCTTGTATAACTTCATTTTTAATTTGAATAATCAAAGGGCCTGGGTGACCTCTCTCAGTTAACATATTATTTAAATTGTTACATTCCTTCATAAATTCTTCTTCATTTGAGGTCATCTTACTTATTCTTATCTTCTTATGATAGGGGTGAGCATTGTTAAAGTGTAAAATGAAATTAGAGTAAGTTTGCTTTCTAAACAATTTTGAATTGTATTTGTTCTCTTTCTTGTAAATGGTGACGTCTAAATAATCTATTTCCCCTATGTCCTATGTTATATGTGAATCTCAGAAATTCAGTGGACTCAGTTATGTATTGGTAGAATTCCAGAAATAACTAGAATGTTCCTTTCCAAAAAATAACAATGTCATCCAAAAAGCATTTGTACAACATCCAACAATCTCTGTATTTACTGATTAATATATATTTCTTTTCCCACATAAGTAGCACCAAATTTGCATACATAGGGGCGCATCTAGCTCCCGTAGCCACCCCACTAATCTGTTGATAGAATTCTCCTTGAAAAAAAATTATTTTCTAGTACTAATTTCATAAGTGTAGAACAGATATGTGTTTCATCATTACTCAAGCATGTATCTATTCCTCACAATATAGGAACAGAATGGATGGAGCAATATTTGAGAGAGGTAGCACATATTTGTTCTACACTGCACAGGCTGACACTGTTTTTTGAGGGATGTCCCTATTTCCAGGCTTGGTTTAACCTTTTGCACAGCTTTCTGAATCCCCCTAATCACGTAGGTTCATAGGTAAGTACTCAGCTATCTGCCCGAGGGCATCTATAAGCCTAGCCATAATGTGTTGGCTTTCGCCGCTCCCTTAAATTAGTTCCCTGTGCCTTTGTCCAGCAGAGCCATTAGTTCCCTGTGCCTCTGTCCAGCAGAGCCACTGCAGTGATCCCCGGGGTAAAATTTCTGTTTCCCTCCCATTCGTCAAGGTATCTCTTGAAGAGTGTTAGTGAGGGGCTCTGCCTAATGTAGATTGAAATCCTGTTCCAAAGCATGGGAGTCTATGGGACAAGAATCTATCCCTCCAGTGCATCCTATTTATCATTGTGGTGAGGTTTAGATCCCTAGAGCATGTGGCTCTTGGGGATTTGTTTTTTTGTTTAGGTGGAGCATGTCGATCAATTCTGGGTTGGACATTGTCTTGTATGTCAGGCAGAGATCACCTCTGAGTAAGTGGTATGCAATCAAGTACAGCTGGAGTTTCTTCAGTCGGGCTGCATAGGGCATCTGTTTGAGGCCAGTAATTCTCTTGGTGAGGTACTTCTGTGGTCTTTCCAGCTGTTGCAGGTGTCTTGTAAGGTACATCCCAAATGGGGCATTGTACTCTATGATTGGTCTGATGAGAGATGAGTAGAGGGGCACAATAACCTCTTTTGTTTTAGATGTGAACCCTTTTGTGATTAGGTGGGCCACATAGAAGGATTTTCTAACCACCTTGGCAATAATATTATCAAATGAGAGATTACTATCTACTTGGGTCCCCAGATCCCTTATTACATTTTCTGTATTTAGGGGACTACCACGTATGTAGTAGATCGCGGTTACTTTATTTTTTCCAAAGGGGGATGACTATGCACTTTATGGCATTTAGCATGAGGCCATGATTTTGACACCAGGTATCCGTCTCAGTGAGACCCTTCTGGAGGACTTCTGTATCAGCCGGAAAGTCAATTATGGCCCCCAGTTTACAGTCGTCTGCAAACTTGGTCAGCCATAGTCCTCCTGTGCTTGTCTGTACCAATGAGAAGTGTATACCAAACAGGAGGGGTCCCAGGAATGAGCCCTGGGGAGTGCCACTTGTAACTGGTTTAGACTCAGACCTAGAGCCTGCAACTCTCACCGTGTGGGTTCTATCCGTGAGCCAAATGGCAACCCATCTCATGATGTAGGGGTTTATGTTCAGGCTGATGAGCTTGTCTATAATATCAGAATGGGGAATGGTGTCGAAAGCTTTTACGAGGTCTAGGTACGCTGTGTGGACCTCCTTTCCCTTGTCTATCATCTTGGTAACTGTCTCAAAGAAGTTCACCAGGTTTACTAGGCATGATCTGCCCTTAACAAAGCCAAACTGGATAGGGTCCAATGTTTGGAGGTTCCCAATGTCCTTCTTAATCAGTTCCATGATGATGTGCTCCATAGCTTTGCAGACCAGGCTTGTCAGGCTTATAAGGCAACAGTTCCCAGGGTCCATTGTGGCTCCACCTTTGTGGAGCCGGATTACTGCTGCTGTGCACCACTCTATGGGTACGTAGCCTATAGAGAGGCTGCGTTTGAAGAGTGTGTTTAGGTGAGGGGTTAGTTCATTTTGGAGCTCGTGTAAGACACAGCCTGGGACACCATCCGGTCTCATTGAAGCTGTGATTTTGCCTTTGAGAGGGCTGTTTTAACCTGAGTGTCAGTGATTGCTGGGGCTCTACATTCTTCTGGTATGGTTATGGGCCCTTTAGGGGGTGAGAGGGGGGTGAAGTTTACACTAAACCTGTCTGCCAGAATGTTGGCAATATCAGTCGGTTCAGTGTATTTTGTGGCATTCTGCACTAACTCAGAGCAGATCTGAGCATTTCCACTTAGGGTCTTGACATAGCTAAAGAACGCTTTGTGGTCATCTTTGGCGTCCTTGGCAATTTTTCTTTCGAAGCTAGCCTTGGATGATTTTATGAGGGGATCGTAGTTTCTTGCTGATACTGATCAAAGATGTCTTTACTTCTTGGGATTTTACTCTTTTCTGTACTAGTTTCCTCCTTCTATTGTATAGCTTATTTATGGCAAGGGTCCACTGAACTGGTTTCCTTTTCTTGGAGGAGTGAGTCTTTGTTTTGCTTGGGATAGTATGATCCATGCATTCTTGCAGGTACTCATAGAATGCCTTTGTAAGGGATTCAGCAGCTTGGACAGCATTGCCCTTTAGCATGGGGGCTGTGAACCTTTCCACCTCAGTCTTAAGTAACGTGGAGTTTGCTTTTGAAAAGTTTTTCATGGTGGTTTCCTTGATTGGGGGTGGGGGCGGAATGTGGATATCCAGAGTGATTAGTCTATGGTCTGATCTAACCAGTGAGGGGTTGACCTCCGGTGTAGAACACTGGTCGCCCATGTTGGTGATGACCAGGTCCAATATGTTATCACCTCTGCTGGGGATGTTGACCAGTTGATCCAGGGCTTTCAAGTTTACAAATTCTAGGAAGCATTGTGCAAGGGAGTTAGTACTTGAGTAGTTATCCCAACTAATGTTTGGGTAATTGAAATCACCCAATATTAGGGCATTTGGTAGGACCTTCATATTTTCCAGTTTCTCCAGAAATACAGAATGGGGGTCCTGGGTCATGGTGGGAGATCTGTAGCAAGCTACAATTTGAATTGCAGTTTTGCCCATTGTTAGTTGCACATGGATAATCTCTGAGGCATTGTATTGTGCCACTAACCTGGAGGTGTGGGTATCCTTGATGAATATGGATAATCCCCCTCCTTTTGTGTTTCGGTCCGGGCTCTGTGGCCAAAAAGTATGGTATGAATTATAGCCTGGTACTGCCGGGGTGCTCTCTGGAGCCTTAAACCAGGTTTCTGTTACTGCACAGATATCGATGTTCTCCATACTGAGGAGTGCTTCGAGTGCATGCATTTTGAGGTTTAGACTTCTGGCATTGAGTAGCATTACTCTCAGTTTTTGGTTACTTGTGCTATTTACAGTGGTGGGTTTGTCTTTTGAGCCTTGCCTAAAAAAGGCACTATGGGGGTGGCAAAAGCCTTGGCCAGTATTCAAAAGCCTAAGGGTGACAGGTGCAAGCCATCTCTTGCAAAGCAACATGGCTTGTTGAGCATGTCATCCCAGGTGGACAGATACTGGATCACCAGAATCTTAGCCAGTTGTTGAAAGTGATCATTTTTTCTTTATACTGTGGCATCATTCTTAGTGAGGGCAGGATGCTACTCAAGGTCAGGGTCATACCGGTGTGGGCTATGTGATCAGAGAGCTCTTCCATGTTGCTTTTCATGTAGTCCAGGAAGGTATGTATTGGGTCATTCACACCAACGTGGACAATGACAGAGTCATATTTGTACTTGTTCTGGAGTAACCTGAGTGCTTGTGTTATTTGGCGGATACTGGCACCCAACATACAGCTAACTGTAACCTTCTCCTTGTCCAGCCTAGTTAGTGGGACATCAGTGTGCCTGACTGTAGAGTGGCCTATTACTAGTGTGTTGGGTATGTTATTTTGCCTTAAGGGCTGTGATTGTGTGGCACACTGATTATGTGAAGTATGTGTTTCATGGTTTGTGATGGGGTGTGGAGGTTGCTTGGGTGTCTGCTTTGGAGGTCTCTGTTGCTTTTGCAGATTTTTGTTTAGAGCCTCCGAGTATGTTTTCATTTATTTATGTGTGTTATTTGCCAGTGTTGGTTTAGTAGGTCTATGTGATACTGGTGGTGTGTTGCAAGTATTTTCATTTTCCTCTTGACTGTCAGTTCCAGTCTTGGGTTGAGAGAGCTTTGCCTCCAGTTTGGCTGTATAATTGCATCTCTCGCATATATTAGTGTTTGGTGGTAGGAGCATGGGGTTATCTGTGTACATGAGGCAGTTGTAATATTGCTGCAAAATGCCAAGATTCACCAGTTGGACTGGAGAGTACACCTGAAACTGCCCTTTGGACATGCCTGAATAGGTAAAGTGAGCTGTTTTACTGATTGGCTGGCGAATAGAGAGCCTTGTCCTTCTGGGCAGTATAGGGGTCTAGTACTAGGGTTAATTAGTGCTTGCTATGAGTTTTGAGCAAGTGCTGGGCTGTAAAATGAATGGTTTGACTGCTTAAGTTGAAAGTTTTACTAGTTCCAAGGGAAAAATTATAGCGTAGACTTTGTGGAGTCGGGAATAGTTTAACCCTAGCTAACCGGCACTGCCAGCCACGCAAAACTGTGCAAATGCAGGTTTTATAGCAGGGAAATGAAAGAGAGAGAAATTAGCCCAAAATAAGCCTTTAACCAGAAATTCCCTTCAGAAGGGCAGATTCTAGCCTCTCCTCCCACAAGAGTGCAGACCACAAACCTTCTTAATGTAAAATAACTGGCCTGAAGCCCAAGTGCTTAAACCAGAATTACTGCACTTTTAGAATAACAGACACTAAGCCTTCAATCAGCAATTCCCAACTTAGAAGGATGTAAACTACCTGTCCTGCCACAACAGTGCAGTCCACAAACCTTCTTAATGTAAAACAACTGGTTTGAAGCCCAGTTCTTAAACCAAAAGGCTTAGAATAACAGTTACAGTTTAATCAGGCTACTACCAAGCAGTAATAACTGCAGCAGAATAATACAATTGAGTACTTCTAAGAAGAAGCACAAGCAAAATAAGGTAATAAAGTGGGAGGAAACACAATTACAATAAAAGCAGATGAATAAAGTGCAATTTTTTTATAACAATAGAAAATGAGCAAACTGATTTAAACAAATTACCCAATTAACCAGTAAAAAAACTCCAAACTGAGCCCTGTTCCAGCAGTCTTCAATCTGACAAGTTCTAACCGCACACTCCTGCCACTAGGGTGCAGGGGAACCTTCTCCAAAAAAAGATGGCCTGGATCAAGTTATACAAACAAAGCTAGATTCAGCAGGCCTGAATCTAGTCTATACTACAGCAGACAAGGCACACCAATATAAGAAAAACAGTCCAAATAAGCAGGCACAGTAAGCCTTTAACCAGAATTCCCAACATGTGATTTTTTTTAATTTGTGTCACACACAAAACACTCTACGTTACGAAATGTCTTTCTGTGTAGTATCCTACTTTCCTACTGGAAGCGAGAGGAGCAATGCTCTGTTTTGTATTTGTATTTTATGATAATTAAATGTCCAGATGTGCTCACTTTTCAAGGGCCTTTATTCCCATTGTCAATATCTGCACATTGAAAGGTATGCACCCGGGGCTGAACCTGAAAATGATCTACTTGGATCAGTGTATTACCAAAGTTAGCAAACCTGTAAATAAGTAAGCAAACAAATAAGTAAAATAACAAATACATAAACTAAACTGTGAGATTAAAGCACAATAAAGCAGCAGTATTGGCCACTGCACAATGTGTTGTCCTACACTTGAAACAAAATATCACATCTACAGTAGCTGACATTTGAAGAATAGTAAGCATTTTGAGAAGCAACAAGTAGCTCAGACTCCATTAACTGCATTTTTTTGCTTCAATGAAGTAGTGGCAAGCAGTATTGAGAGAGACAAGCATTACTAGATTATTCAGGCTATATAGATTAAAAAAACCCAAAAAACAAACAAAAAAAAAAACAAAGGCAGATATAAGGTTGCTGAGCCCCAAACCAGTCTAGTCTTAAAAGATAACATTTTTGAATTCTTAACTAGCTTGAACTAAATGTTACAACATCAAGCAAATTTCATTTACATTTTAGTTAAGAAAAGTGAATCTAATGATATTGTTTGTATAATACTCTTGCACACATTGCAATAAATATTTAATCATAAAAAGAGTATGTTTTCTACTTTATGCTTATTATTTTTGTATCTGATAATTAAAATAAGACAGAGCTAAACTAGTTGATGTTCAAAAATTCCATTCTCATCTTGTTAGCCTTTGAAATGCATGCTACAGTACTTCCCTTCATTGCTGCTTTTCAAAATTGATATTACATGTGTCAGCCTTGAGGCAGATATGCTAAGTTCTTGTTTTCATTAAGGAGGCAATGTACAGTTCCATTAGCTTTTGGACAGTAATATCTGTTGCAAAATCATAATTCACACCAGCAATAAGACATATTTTTATGCATTTGCAGCTGGAGTGGATATAAATCAATTAGTTTCACTGCTGGTTATTGAAAACAAATGTTATCACTTGAGCAACACTAACTCAGTTTATTTATTTATTTATTTGTCCCTTCATTCCTTCATTAATTCATCCAGCCATCCATTCATTCATATGTGGCTCATTATAACAGAATACCACGCAATTCAAGCAAGACAAAATAATTCTGGGTTTATGCAGTCTGGGTTTATATAAAATAAGTTATTTTCAGTTTCATTGTATCAGTAAATGACATTTGTCATGGCTATTTTACAATTAATTTTATTTTGTACAAGATATGAAACAATATTTTTTTTCTGCCATCTATGTTTAAACAAGTGATCTGATGTCATACCTTCAAGGTGTCCAATATTCCGCAAATAACTGCAACAGTTTTGGTACAGATAACAAGATTAAACACTGGCCATCATTGATATGGGACAGGTCAGAACATATAATGGATTAGATATAACCATATTTCATCAAATCTCCTCCAACATTCACCTTGACATGACAATGTTTCATTAACATATATCTTCTTTACATAATACTTGCAAGCAAATAGCTATAACAAATATTACTACAACTGAAGTTCTTCTTTATTCGGCTTTTCCCGGTTATGGGTCGCCACAGTGGATCACCTGTCTGTTCATGATTGGCAGTGGAGTTTTACAGTGTCGAGTTGCCAGACTAGCACCCAACCTTCCACAGAAGGCACACACTCACACCTAGGGTTAATTTAGAGTGTCCAATCCACCTACAACATGTCTTTTGGATGTGGGAGGAAACCGGAGTACCCGAAGTAAACCCACATGACCACAGGGAGGACATGCAAACTCCACACAGAAAGCACCCAGGCCAAGGATTGAACCAGAGAACCTCTTGCTGTGAGGCAGCAATGCTAACCGCTGCACCACCATGGCCACCCATTACTACAACTGAAGTTAAACTATAAATTTATATTTGTAGATTGGTTACAGTTTTATTGCTTTATTGTTTTATTGCTTTATTATCAGTTGGACAGATGCGGCTTACCTTAAGTTTTTGAAACAGACGTAACTTCAGAAAACTATAAAGTCTATTATACAAATTTCCTTCTCTGTGGCAAAAAACTAGTGTGCACTGTTACAAAAGGACTATTTCTCTTTTAGATGTTGTGCAGAATCAACAGTAGGCAAGAGAATGATTAAACAACTGCTTGATTAGTAACAAAAGAAGGGTAACTTGTCCATATTCAAACAGATTCACATTGTAAAGGAGATCTCTGTGAAACATATTCTGAAAAGCAACTTTTACATGCCAAATGAATAAACTTCTTGTTATAAAAGAAAATTATTGCAGCACTATGGGCAGTCAACCCCAAGCTCTGGAAAACCAGTGTTTCAGTGCCAGGGACTCAAGTGCCCAGTAGTTTGTGTGGGCTGCTGCTAGTGACCACACATGAATATGAGTTCAGACAAGCAGCCATGAAGAGACAGCAGGAGGGGAATTATAAGCTTAGGGAGTCACCCAAAACATATGACACTGACATAGACTAGATCTGAAAAGCTGAATAAGTGCATCAAGATCTGTAATAGATAATAACCACAGTATAGGGTCATAATAGACTGCATGCATACTGTCAGGGATGGTCTTAAAAATATATGACTGACAGCAATGTATTTAAGATGCTCAGTCATAACTGCATATAACAAGTGAACATTGATGTCATAAACTGTGACCACTGCCTGGCATAATCCATTAAGGCTCACTCTGCACTGCTAAAAAGCAACACTATAATCACTCATTTTGTAGAATATCATAGAACTTAATCCCAGAATAGTTCCTTCCTGTGCCACTATATGTTCAAAGGTAAATACTATGCTGTCAGTCTGCAGATAATTACAAGACTAGCCAGTAATCACAGGTCAAAGTCAAACCCTGTACCTTGTATCTGTGAGATAAAGACATTAACCATTATACCAACCCCAACCATCATGCAAATAATGCTTTTCATAGGGGGGGAAAGTAATACATTTTCAATGAATTATCTCTACCTAATAATTACAGTAACATGTCCAAGTAGTTAGATGACCCTGGAGGCAATTATTCCATGTTCTTATAGCCAGCCTGACCATCTCATGGAAGCTATGGTTGACCAGTCTATGATTATACAAAGCATCTATGGATTTAAACAGGTATACATATATGTAAAACACTTGTAGTTCAAAAAATGGCAGGTAGTTCCAGTGTAAAAAACTCTTCCTTATTCAACCACAGATGTATAAGCGCTTTCAGAGATAATGTCTGCTTCTTCAGATACAAATGCATGCTGTCTGCTATGTAACTTATATACCTTGAACCAACTCATTAAGTCACAATCATCTTAAAGAAACATCCTTCATTAGTAAAAACATTCAGTCCTTCACTGTGTAAACATGATTCTAAAAAGTATAATGTATAACAAGCACATAAACACATGTATAAAGAATACATATATAAAAATGCACATATAAATATACAAACATAAAAATCTGCTCAAATATAAACATATACTGTTAAAAATCTCTAATACTTAATGTAAGTAAGCATGTCATAAAATGACTTAACATTTAATTTATTCAATGGTCTTGCTTTAAGTTTTGGTCTTATGGGTATCCTGTCATTTAACCCACGCCCAGAATCTGCTTTCAGTCTTACAATGCATTTTGCCTCAAGCTGTCCTGTCCAGTTTCTAATGTCATATATTTTACCTATAACTAAAAAAGTAAAATTGTGTGTGTTGTCATTCAGTCTAATATGTTTAGATAATGCACAAACCACTTTTTTTATGTATCTGGTACATATGTTCCTTGATACGATCTCTAAGGGCTCTATCTGTTTTTTCCACATAGAAACAAAAATTACTGCACATTGGGCTAAATAAATAATATGTTCTGAAGCACATGTTGCTGAAAAGTTAAATACATATTCCCTGCCTGTGTCAGGATGTAAAAACTTATTACTGTTATTTATATATTTACACATAGAACATCTCCCACATGGACAAGTCTGTCCATCTCTTTTCCTGATATTTTCATTCTTAAAATAACAAAGACTTCTCTTTAAACAGTGCATATTCTTATGCGCAAAACTTGGTCTAGGTTCCAGTAAGGAACTAATGTCTTTACCTGTCATCAAAATTTTACAGTGCTTCTTAGTTATATTTTATACAGCCTCACATCAGTGGAATAAAACAGAGGAAATCTTATTTTATTTTCTGTCTTCTTTTTATGTGTTGTATGTACTGACATAGTATTCCTTTTAGAAAAATATGATCTAGCTGTGCTTTCCCTCATTTCAACCACCATATCTCTAGTTTTATTAATTTCATCCTTATGGTAACCTCTCCCTTCAAAATGTTGGCTCATCTTTTCAGCTTGTTGTTCAAAATCCTCTGTTCTTGCATTAAGCCTCAATGCTCTAAGTAACTGGCTATGTGCTACGCTCTTAAATATATGTGGAGGGTGCATACTGGTTCTGTGCACAAAACTGTCACAGTGACATTCTTTCTTATATAAATTTGTATATATCATCGCTTCCACATCTTTTTTAATGTTAACATCCAAAAAGTGAACTTCTTTTAATGACATATCCACTGAAAATTTTAAGTAATTTGTAGAGTTATTGACAACAACAGCAACAACATTGATGTAGTCAAAAAAATCTGTAAACTGTACCTGTGTCCCCCCCATAACAAAAAAAGGTCATCCACAAACCTACAGTAATACAGAATATGTTGTATGTATCTTCCTCTTAGAATAAACTCATCTTCCCAAATGGCTAGTACAGCATTGGCGTAGCTATTGGCACAAGAAGTGCCCATAGGTACGCCATGCCTCTGTCAGTCATTTTATGACATGCTTACTTTCATTAAGTAATAGAGATTTTTAACAGTATGTGTTTATATTTGGGCACATTTTTATGTTTATATATTTATATGTGCATTTTTATATATGTATTCTTTATACATGTGTTTTTTATGTCTTTGTTATGCATTATACTTTTTAGAATCATGTTTACACAGCGAAGGACTGAATGTTTTTACTTAATGAAGGATGTTTCTTTAAGATGATTGTGACTTAATTAGTTGGTTCAAGGTATATAAATTACACAGCAGACAGCATGCATTTGTATCTGAAGAAGCAGACATTATCTCTGAAAGCGCTTATACATCTGTGGTGGAATAAAGAAGAGTTTTTTACACTGGAACTACCTGCCATTTTTTGGACTACAAGTGTTTTACATTTAATTACAGTTTTACTGGTGGACTGAAGCCTCTAGTAAGGAAGGTGTGTTTTTTTACTAGGTATACATATATATTTAGATGAATAAAAGGTCTTTGTGTTTTTAATATTTTTCTCAAGCTGTGATATAGTAGAGAAATTAGATAGTAGAGAATTAGTAGAGAGCAGTTAACACACTATGAAGGCAAGCTCAGTCAAACATTCAAATTCTTTGTTATGTTAGGATTTTAAAAGCAGAGTGCATTGCAATATGGTCTCACTATAAGTAAACTGGCAATAAAACCATTCAAAATAAATAAGCTTGCATTTACTATGGTGAGGATTAATTAAATATTTTTGAAATCTTGAAACTCTCTCTGAGGCAAGACATCTAAGCATCCTCCTGTACTCCAAGAATATACTTTTCCTCTGTGAGATTATAAGTATGTAGTTTTGTGTGTGTGTGTGTGGGGGGGGGGGTGTGTGCATGCGTGCATGTGTGTGTTTTATGAAAGTGTGCAGGCATATGCACAATATATGTATACATGTCTATCCATCTTTGTTCCTACTTATATCATTTATAACATAATCACATTTCTAGTTTATTTTTCCAGGCAATGCATTTTGTGAAAGGTGGCATTTACTTTCTGTAACTGAAGATTTTTCTCTCTTTTTCTGCTTAACTAGGTCAGCAAATCCCTTAGGATTTCAAGTATTATTGTTAGATTACCTCTGCTTATTTCAAGTTTCTTTTGGCAATACAGCGCATCTATCATATTGCTTGTATAACTTCAGAAGAATATGAACAATAAAATTCAGTAGTATGTCAAATAGTAGATAACAAGGACACATATGTTTGTCTGCACTGATAAAGACAAACATAAATTAACATGAAAAAAATCATTACTGTAAACCGAATTTACTGCATCAACATGTCTGCAAGATTTGCAATTAACAGGAAGACATATTTCTGAAAAAAATATTATTGTCCTCCATTTTGAATTTGAAAGGTGTGCATTTTTATTCAAGTTGTAATGGTATTTTATTAATTTAAGTTTATATTTCTTAAACTATTGAGTTGTTGCCATGCAAAAGTGATGTTTAATTAGATACCAATATTATGTTGATGCAGTTGTACTGACATGCATGAAAATGCTGTTTAATCGAACTCAACAGTTTGAAATCCATAAACAACAAACTCAAGGAACACCAATTGTTTTCCCTGGGACTTTTGTTGCTAATTTTTTTTTTCACGGAGCAGCAATTTTTTTTCCCTGGGAAAAAAATCGATGGTCCGTGAGTTTGCTGTTTATGGATTTTGAACTGCTGAGTTAGATTAAACAGTGTTCTGAGTTTTCACCATTCAAAATTGTGATATAGACCCGCATGAAAACAGTTTTGTGAGAGAACTTGCATCTAAAGCAGAAGCTATTGACTGTAAGGCATCTACCATGCATTAGAAAACTATGTAAATATTGCTGAAAAAGGTGTTAGTGCTTTTATAAGGGTGTAAAACCATGCACTTTGAAACTCTGATAAGATGAAAAATCCTCTACATTTCAGTATATGACATTGTGTGATTTCATTAAACAGTTATTTGTGCAGTGCTCAACATAAGGAATAATTAATTTGCTTTTTTGAGAGGCAAGTGTGTACTTGTGTCATGGCTGCATTTCCAGAAAAATAATACAAAAGTTCTATTTTCAAGCTACAGCTGAGACATTTAATTGTTTGTGAGTTGTGTTTATAAGTCTCCTAATATGTGTATTTATACAGATGCAGTATGTACTTATTTGTGTGGTACAACGTTGTTAATTAAGAAAGGCTAATGTGTGTTTAGGGATCCACATATCTGTAGTCATACCAGTGTGACAGTTCCTGGCACAAGTAGAACTCTGAATGCTGTTGTTTATGTCCAAATGATGAGTTTAATGACTTTTCATTCATTTTTGGATGTGTTCAGTAATACAGATGAACATTCCTTTCCACCTGCAGTGATCATTTTTCTGATATCACAAGGCTTAGAACTGAAAAAGATTAATGTGCTTGGAGAGAAGCAGGGATCCAGTTGTTTTTGTGGCACATTTGGAGGCACAATCATAATGATACTCAGAAGTTCCAGGGTTAATGTTCCATCACAAGACAAAACACCACGTCAGTAGGAACTTTTTTTTTGTTTCAGAGTGCTTGCAATGCACTGCAGGTAACTATAATGTGTTTTTGAATATTTCCTTGAAATTGGAATGTATTATTAACTTTTTCATAATTATGCCATTTTGTAACAGTAACAATAATTATTTGATTATTGTTTATTGATTATGTACTGGCATATGTGTTTTGCCCAATATGGTCTTATTCAACTTTTATCACGAAGATTTTTTTCTGTTTGTAGAAAGCAGAGGTTCTTCAGTAATTTTGAACAGCTTTCTTCCAATAATCTAGAACATAGTTCTCTCTCTCTGTTAATTTTTGGCCATTGTTGTTAATTACGTACCTGTCCATAATGAGGCAATTTAACAGAGTTTTAGTTTTTAGGTAGAATTTTGTAGTACATGATCCATGACTCCATCATTATGAAAGGAATATATGTATGTTCATTTACTCTTTTCAGTGCCCTAAGATTCAAGTAATAGTCTAATATTATTGAAGACATTTTAGGATTATGGGGGGACACAGTGATTAGGGACCTTAGTATGCTTCTTGATTGGGGCAGCCTACCTGATCCTAGTAAGGCTGAACAGTCATTGATCTGAAGGAAATTGCTGTAGGAATAGGTGTTCACCTTATCTCTGTGTGGTTCTCAGGGACCATGTGTACCAAAACAGGGCAATAGGAAAGATTTGAACTCTGATAGCCCCAGTGGAGTCATTGATGGCCAATACCAACTCAATCGGTAGCTAGCATGAGAATATCTCTCTCTATCTTTCTCTTTTTAAACACATTTATTGAATTATCACTTGCAACATAGGGAAATTTACATTTTTACAAAAGTAATGAAACTGTATTAACAAATTAACATTAACAAACAGTATGTTTCCCATATATTGCTATATATCATATAACCTAAGTAACATTACATAATTTTATTTAACTCCTGCCTCTTTTTAAACAAAAAAATCTTTATCAAATCATCACTTACGCAATCATACATTTATATAAATGAAAACAAACTACACTGACACGATCCTAGTCGCATTTTACATCACAAACCATACTGACACACTCCCAGTTGCAAACATTACACGTTACTTATAATCTAGCCAATCATTTTCAATCAAACATTACATAGCTCATTTAAGTCCTGACTTCTTTTCAACCTCATTCCTCCCCATATGTATTTTTCCCACAATTCCCAGTTTTTCCTATGTAGTTTACTCCTACCCTTTTCTAACGGTCTCACTTCTAGTTGTTTTATCTCTTTTGCTATATTCACTAGTTCTAATATAATTGGCTTACATTCTGATTTCCATTTTCTAGTAGTTGCTTTTTTTGGCAGCCACCATAATTAGACACAGCAAGGCCTTACCATGTCTAGGCAATTCCGATTCTGTATCATAGCTCAGAAAAATCATCTCCCTTATCACACCAATTTATCCACTCAGCATCTAGAACAGTGCATCCCACAGGGAATCCTTAAAGTTTGCCAACCAACCACACTTCCAGAAAACATGTTCCCAAGTACCTCTTTCTTCCCTGTCACACCTCCTACATTTGCTGTCTACATGAGGAAAAATTCTCTGGAGTCTGCTTGGGGTATAAAAATATCTATGTAAACATTTACAAGCAAAAATCCTAAATCTTCTAGATTTTGTTGCATATTTGTGAGACAGACATACATGTATCCCATTGTTTGTTTGTGAATTATTTATCCAGTCTCTCTTCCCAATCCTTTTTAACCTCCTCCGATTGATTTTTGCAGTTATGCAATATTTTATATGCTCAACTAATTATTCCTTTTTTTAATGGCAGCTGACACCTATTTATGTATATCCTCATTGCCTTTTAGATCCATTACTCTCTGTATTATTTGTGGCACCAGTGATGGGTGGATTATGTGTAGAACAAGACTGATATTTCTCAGAGGAGCCACACCACTTTTAAGTATGTTGTGAGAAAAAGATTAAATCTGTAGCTATTTATCTGTCTTTTGTCTGTCAGGTATTTTTAGGTTCAGATTTTTTTAATTAAGCTAACAGTTAACGAAACCACCAGGAACATCACCCAATTCATTTAGTACTAGTAGAAGAATAACTACTTCCCTATTACATAGATTTTCTAGACATATCCCAAGGGAAATTTTGCAAATATCAGCATCCAGTCATCCAGATTAGTTTTAGAGGTTGCTAGAGAAATATACTATTTCATATGAAAGAGCACATTATGGCTTCTATTACTCAGATGAATAGCAGTGGGGAGAGGAGACATCATTTTCTAGTTCCCTCCTTTCTGTACGTCTGCCATACTGTATACCACCCCATGAACCATCATTCCCAGATTTTGATTGATGTACATAGCTTTGATTCAGTTTATGAATCTTTCACTTATCCTCCTGCTCTTTAGCATTTGTTATAAGAAATCCTGCCTCATGAAATCAAACAATACTACTATCTGTCCTGTCATTTGTCTTGCTTTTACCTTACGTAGGGGCTCTAAAAGTGTTTCACATTTGCTCTATACTGTCTTCTCTTTAAATCCATTTTTCCTTTCTCTGTTATTCTTGGAAGTATTTTATTTAGCCTTGTGAAGATTGTTGTCATTAGCTTAACGTCCAGGTTTATAAGGGATATAGGTCTGTCACTCTGTGCCACCCTTCTGTTTCCTTATTTTTGGTAGGAGTTCAAATCTAGCTTTTTCCATTGCTTGACACCTTACCTGAATCCCATAGTCTCATGTATTCCTTCACTAGCATCTGCCAAAAATTTCTCTCCTGCCTATTTATAGAATCCAGATAGCTAGTTGTCAAGCCCTCCTATTTCCATGTCTTTCATCTAAATTCATTTTTATGCATTTAATACACAAACCACTTTGCCTTCTCCCCATTTCCACTTCAGTTTGTCCTCTTAGCTATTTTCTCTGAAATTCCATTATCCTTTTGTCTTACGTTGTTTTATCTCCATTTGTTTCCCATAGGAAGACTCTATCTCTAGCTCTCTCTCTCTCTGCTTTCTATCTTTTTTGAATTTCTTTTCAAGCTGCTTCCCTTCTTGCTCACCCTCTGACAGTAGTCTTTTCAATACCATATTCTTGTTTTTAGTAGCAACGGTTACATTGCTAGCTCTTTTGGTGCTGATTATGTCGACATCTGATTCTACTTATCCATTGCCTTTGTTTTCTTTCTAGGCTATGTTTTCACTGCTAAAGTTCCCTTTCTTCCAACCATATACTCCACCCCTCTGCTCACATTTTTCATTGATTCCATCCACCCATTTTCCTCCCAGCTTAGTCCTGCCCTTCTTGTAGTCCTGTATTGCTTATTTGATCAGCTTTTCCAGATGTTTTTTTCCTCTCTCTCTCTCTCTCTCTTTCTGTTTTTTTTTCTACATGTTGCTTGTTTCGTTCCATCCAGGAACATTTGGTGTGTTTTCTTCTAGAACTACTACTTCTATTACTGGGTCATGGTCTGATATGAATCTCTGTCTCACTGTTATATTTGCTGTTTTAGAGCTTTGCACCCTTCTCCCGCCCACCCACAGAATATATCTAATCTACTTGTCTGTGTCAATATGGATGTTTATCTGTACATGCATTTTTAATGCTTTATGTGTTTCTCTAGCCATGTGTCTATCCAGTGCTCTCTTTTCATGTTCTTTTCCAGATAATTTAATATATTTTTTCTTGCTAAATAGGTTCTCTCACTGGGGCTTTAATATCACTCTGAATTTCCCTCCTGCTACTGACTTTCTCCATTCCATTCTTTCCCATTGTTCAAATAATGTTTTGTAAAACTGAAGATCATCCTTATTTATTTGGTATATATTACACATTGTCCAGTCTTCATCTTTTATTCTACCTATCCATATGAGCCATTACCCTTCCCAATTTTTCTTTATCTCCTCTGTGATCACAATGGATATTTTTCTAAACTCTATTTTCTCCCCTGTGCCTTTCTGTTCTATTCCCATTTAAGTGCACTTTGTTCAGTATTTTTCTATCCTTTGACACATTCATGTTTGTCTTTTGTAATAACTTTGCCTCTGTATCCAATCTTTTTAGTAAGTCATATAATTTCCCCTGGTTAGTGTGTTGGAGTATTCCTCTATGTTCCATGTCGTAAAACCTTAGTACCCTGTTACTCCAGATGCCTTGCAACATTCCCTGATTTTACATATCATCCTTGATTTTGCTCATATTTTTGCCTTCTCTGCTAATAACATTTTTGATTTTATAGTAAATCAGTGAGGTCTATAGTCCATCAATAAGCTAAACATTAGAGTTCTTTACTTCCTAGTGTTCATAAAATGCATATTGATAAAACAATCTGTTCTTTTCTTACCCTCTTAAATAAATTAGTCTAATATTTAAAAATCCTGCCTGATTTTGAAACTTTGCCTTTCACCATTATTTTTCCCTTTAACAAAATTCTTGAATAAAGAAGTTGACAGGTGTCCCTTCCTTTAGACTCCCCATTCAACAGGGGTGATAATTCTGAGCTATACTTTTTGCCATTTCTTTTCCAACTATGTCCAGTGTCACCTATCCCCAGAAAACTGATGGAGGGTCCAGCACATATTTGTGTATACTCCAAGTACTTGCATTCTTTTTCCTTTTTATTGTCCTTAGTTCCTCGTCCAATTTTCCTATTCTGGTTGAACTGTTCCTTGTCCTGTTCCACTTCAATAAACACACAACACCGAATAACATTTGATGACCATTATTAAACTTCCATAAACATGATAGTTAACCAGTAGTTATAAATTTCAACCAAAACATGACACAGGTGATAATACTCATGGAAGAAGACATGAAATAACCATAAGGGCAGTGCAACCACTCACCCTTGATAAGCAGCGTTCCCCTACTTGCTCACTTATCCTTGCACTAATGAGGCAGAGTTCACACTCACTTTCAATTTATGGAATTACACCACCATCCATATATGCAGCTCAGCTTGCTTATTAACTTTATCCTTGCACTAACAAGGCAGCATTCACACTCACCTTCAATTTATTGAATTACACCACCATCTATATAAGCAGCTAAGCTTGCTTATTGATTTGTCCACCAGAGCAACCGCTCACTTTCTTTCCAAACTTATTGAATTGCACTTCCATCACCAGAGGGAGAACAGAAGAGGGCAAACCTGCCCCTCTTCTCCGCCTACCAGCCTGACCAGGCTGTTCCCCACTTTTCACCAAATCTTCCATCCTAAGGACAAACATCATTTGGTGTATCCATTTCTAAACTTCAGCTAGATCATAAGGACCAGCCCTCATCTGCAAAGAAACACAGCAGACTGTGCATTTCTTAAGCCTCCCTCATAGACAGTACCTAAATCCTGAACTATCCCCTAAAACACCTGCATACTGCAATACCTGAAAAAAAAACACTATCCTAAACCAGTGTAAAACCAACTGTGCTTCAATGAACCCAGATAAAGTAATATGTACCACACCTGATCGACAAAATTAATTACCTTTCACCTCAGTTTACTGCAAGGATTGCTCCCTCTAACTGACTTCTACCACCTCACTGTATACCACTCTGATTACCAAAACATCTCCTTCAACTGATGTATTCAGCTTCACAATGACTTCAAGGGCATTATAAAACCACGCAGAGAGTCCACTACATGCCATCATGCCACATTGCAACCCCATGTATTACCCAATCCAGTAATACCAAATGGGCTCTCCTTAATGCCAAAGCAATAACAATTCTAATGACTCCCCATCACTACCAACCAAATTAGTATCATTAACTCCTTTTGTCTAGCAATCTCGCCATCACACTAATTACCTCTTACAAGCAATAAAACAGCTTAGCAGTCATCATGGCATTCTAGCAACTGAAAACAAGTTATGCTATTTCATTATTAAACTCAATTGCATACCATCATACCAATGAGATCTCTTTAACGCAGGTGCAACATCAATCCAGACATTAAACAAACTAGCCTTTATAACATGTAATGATTAAATAACCATCATCATGACATTGTTCAAACACCATCAGCCTTGTAATTCCATATTGGTAACTGAACCATAGTCCCCCAACATCCACAATGAACCTCCTACACCAGCTAACTCAAGCACCAAAAGTAAAATAAATACTCCATGTCCCTTCAATCATCCTCCCTCACACAAGCCACTGACTCAACCCTCCAGCTTATAAACCTTATCACATACGTAGCCACAGTGACAAACAGGCCAAATGACTGAAACAAAACCTTTAGTCCCTCCCTGATGTTAACCCAATGCCCCATAAAACCAAACAAGGGCAATCACCAAATAACCTTAACAGCAGCCCTATCATAGATCACAAACCTTCCTGTCATCCCTCCAACTATCCAATACGAGAGTAGCACCTAAGAACCATCCTAGCCCTTGCTGGCCCTCACCTTTCTTAATGACGAACCACAGCCATGACAAATGCCACAAATACACCCCCAAACCCCACACCTATAAATGTTAATTAAAATACAAATCCCTATAACCCACCCTATCCATACGCCACAAGGGAGTTTCAAAGAACTAAGCCACAAACAATAAAAATTGATAAACTACATTAGCTATTAACCCTACCAAAGTAACCCACTCAAACTGGCCAAAATAAATATGTCCTACATCTGCAAGAAATCAGCCAATGCCCCCAACTGTAATGTGCCTTAATGACCATTGAATAAAATTACTTACTACCCTATAGCCTCTCCAGCACTCAAAACATCCACAAAACAAAACCATTACCTTTCAAGTTAATTTCCATCAGGGCATTGACTGTTACTCACTCAGCACTCCATCTGTGACCTCAGTGTGCCCACCCAAGTGATCAGGACATCCAATTAAACATGCATCCAAATGTAAACATGCAGCAGAACCATTTTCACTATGACGACCATCTACAGTATGTGCTCTCTGTGTCTTCCTATACAAATATACAGCCAATATTAAATAACTAACAACTTAGCAGCATGGAATGAAAACCTAGGAGTACCCGGCGAAACCCCCACAAATGCAAGGAGGGCATGCAAAGCCCACACAACTGGCCCCCCGAGAACTGAACTGCAAAACCTCTAGCTGTGAAAAGACACAAACTGCTGCACCACTGCATCCCATGATGTTTAAATAATAGAACTCTTAATTCTACTATGTATCATATATTATCCTGTATCACAATCAAACAAGGTCATAAAACAGTAATACTTATTCTACAGTAAACAAAAAGTTGGTTATGCTTCATCACTTGACAGTCACAAGGTGGTTCTTCTTCTGAATCACTGTGCTTGCCTTTACACCTATCCATTTCTGATTACTCACCCAATGATCCCACTGCTTAATCGACACCAAAGCAAGATCATCTGCGACCTCACTGCATCTCACCACTGGAACTCGGTACACCATCATCTACAAAGAAAAGGACAAAATTAAACCCTCTAATAGGAACGAGAAGGCTCCACATTATACCCACCTATTCTAAACTACAGCCACAGTGTTCCAAGACCCCATCTGCAAGAAAGAAAAAAGACATGTAAAACATCCAAAATACATAACACATTCTAAAACATCTTCAAGGACAACCTATCCTGCCAACCCGGGAAGGAATGTACCACCGACATTCCCATCTATGACAAAGCAGCCATAACTAAAGCAATGCTTCCTATGACCCTATCAAATACCCAAGATAAATTTAACTACCAGTGGAATATATTAAAAGCAAACCCCACACCTAAAGGGACCTATCCCTATCCACAAATCAGGTAACTTTACAATTCCAGACCACCAAAGCTGTTGAACATTCTACACGTAAAGAAATCGCAATCTCTCAAGGACACACACTCCAGGGATCTAAACCTTGTCATCACCATGAACAAAATGTGCTGGAGGGATAGGTTCCTGACTGACAGACTCCCCATACTCTGGAATAGACTGCCTCTGCATGTCAAGCAGAGCGCCTCTTTAGCCCTCTTCAAAGTAACCTTGCTGATTGAATGGGAGATAGGAAATTCTTCCCGGAGATCACATCAGTTGCCCTGCAAGACAGGGGTCCAGGGAAGCAAATACTATTAAAGGAAAAGTGCTTCGCCCAACTGACAATAGCCCTGCCTAAAACCACATCCACAATGGAACCTCCCTTTCCACCAAATGTACCAAGCACTACTCTTATGGCGTATAAATTGCCAACACAACAGGATTTGCTTTAACATTTTTAAAACAGAAATTAGGACTGATGTTGGAGAGAAGAAAAATTGTCTTTATTCTTTTGAAAGGGCCAATATCTGTGTCATTCCCTTTAACAATTACATATGATTATGAATGGTTCTTCCTTAAATAAAACAGCTAATGAATCTCGTATGTTAGAAGTAGCAGATGTAAGACTTCCTTTATTAATGCTCTTTTGTTTCAATGTGTTTGGGTAACAATGCTAGAAATGAGGGCAAAAGGTTAATGAGTACATACCAGAGAGTCCATGCCAAAAAAAATGGTGTTGCTGGGCTGCCATGACTGTGGCTAACTGTGCTACCCTAGCAAGCATGTATTCTGAGACTATGGACAGAACAGTTGCTGCCCTTTTCTAGGCAATGACGTGAGGATGACTTAGTATTGTAAAAATGCTACTTTCTCATTTTATAAAACATGCATTTTAATGTGAATGTATTTGTGGACAGGGGTTCAAATGTATTAAAAGAATGTCATAGTTACATGATAATACTGCAGCAAATTCATAACCAGTAAAATATCATATAACATACTGAAGTCAGTACTGTAGATTTAAGCACTTTAACTGGTACTCCAGAATAAATGGTAATCCCTATAAATAAATGAAAAATTGTATCTCGTGTGAAATGAGAAGGTCTTTCCTACAGCTGAATTTAAAATAATGCACATAGTTATAGAAACAGGATCACATAAATGGTAGATTCCTGTCATCCCTGTAAAATTTCACATTATTCCCAATATTAAACCAAATTAGCAGTCCAGCAGTTTAGATTTCATTTTTAGTTACAGTGAAAATTATAACCTACCATGCATTCAGAAAACATGACTTTTAATATTTTTAGCTGTATTTTTTTGGTATATGACCAAAAAAAAATACAAATGACATATCAACATACATACAGCAGTTTATTAGGTCTAAATGTAGATATTTTGTGTGTCATGTTATTAGAGCAAGAAATTTCTTAGGAAAAACGAATCACGTGGTTAGGAGACTAAGCATTCTTTACAACACAGAGGCACAGTATTAATTAACAATGCCTGTTGCTATTTTCCACTGCGCCTGACTAAATCCGAAAATGCAGGGTTGTAGTGTTTCCTGGGTCCCACAGAGCATTACCGTACCTATCAGCTGGAGCCTGCAAAAGCCTTTTTTTTTTTTTTTTTTTTTAATACACAATATTTCTCCCTGTATACATTTTCTGCAGATAACTGCACTAGTTAAACCAAGCAAACACACAATCTCAGTCTCTGGGCAATATCACACCCACCTCAGAACAGCAAGCCTTCAGACGAAAGCCCACGTAAACCATGCAACCACCATTTTCTAAACAAACTCTGGCTGTGTCATTTGAGCTGAAAACCTCAACCAGTACCCAGGGCTGAGAAAAAAAAACAAACAAAGGGTTGCTAGGCCTCCCGGGTCCACAGAGTGCCCAACTCTAAAATCCAACCGACGGAAAAGCGGTGGTGCCATCCACACACAGCACCCGGACCAGGCTCCTAACAGAAAACAAACAAAAAGCTGAGCAAAGCATGACAAACAAATAGTCAACCCACGGAAGCATCCCCAAACTCCCCCCACACCAGATCTCCACACATCATCCAAAGAAAACACTCCACATGCACACAAAATCAAGACTAATGAGCAAAACATAACCTCACTTGGTCATCACTAATGGGTGACAAAACCAAACACTGCAACCACTGCAGTGACATGACAAAGCATCCCATCCAGGTCCATAGAGAAAAAAAAAATTGTGTGTACAACACAGAACCAAGAGTTTACTACACCCTACTAATACTCCTTGCCCCTTGGGGTAAGGGACAGCATTTTCACATGCCTGAGAATGTGGCATCACTGACTGGCCTCAAAGAAGCAGTCCATTTCATTCAGCATACCACAGATTTCCTCGAGTTTTCCATTTCTTCTTTGTCAATGCTACTCGTGCCTGTGCAGCAGCAACCTCCTCCCCTCAAAGGACTCACAACCCGTGAAAAGACTGTAATGGCGCCCACCAATAAAACTCTCCATCAGCAAGGCAAACCAACAAAACTGTCCATCAGCAAGATATGAAACCTTAGCTTACCAGCCTGCTAACTGGAGACGCTACCCGAGAAACACTAAACCACCAACGAATGCCAAAACCACACGGACAACCTAACAATACACAGCCTGCCACCAACTGCCTCCACAGAGAAATGGCCATCACCAGCTACAGCTACTACTATGTTTACTTTACACGCATTATATTTATTATTTAATGACATATGACTATACCAAATCCAAATGCAGATTATACTATAAAGTATTATAATATAAAGTATTAATTAGAGTAACCCTGAACACTGCCCTATATTTGAATAAAATCACCAGACATACTGACCCTCTCCCTACTCTTATTAATCAAGAAATATCTACTTGCAGCTCCCTTGCTACTCACCAAGACCCAGAGGTCTACCTTTCTCTTGACATATCTACAGGCTCTACATAGACACAAATGTCCCCTGCCTATCCCCTATTTCTAATATATATATATATAAAACATGCTAATATATGTTATATATGCAGACCACCTGCCACTAACCAGCACCTGAGCTTACCTTTTCAACCAGAATACCTATAGATCGTCATGGGCGCACCTTGCCTTAGCAAGTTCATGCCAAAATGTGACTCCTACTTTTATTACACTTGACAAAACCCTCTAATACCCTCCCTGTTCTTACCTCATTTCCTCCTAACATCCCTCCCTCACATTTAACCCTATCCTACCCTTATTATTTTAATCCCTCCTATCCCATGTACCTAACACCACTGAAGATGTCCCAGGACAAAGGGGTCTGTTCCAAATCTCATTTCTCCTTAGCACTATCTGCTTGTATAGACATTGTGTTATAACACTTGTATTTGATCCCTCTCTTCCACTCTTTCCATGTGTGTGTGTGTGTGTGTGTGTGTGTGTGTGTGTGTGTGTGTATGTGTGTGTGTATGTTTGCGCGCATGCATTGTATTATAGTTCAATACCAGTTTGAGCAATTATCTATTACAATTGTCTTATTTGTCCAATACATTCTTTTTCATTAATGATCATATTAGTTTATATACTAATTTCTTTTTTTCCTTCCACCACCATCTGTCATCCCGGGTCTTATTTTCTATCTGGTCACTAGTCACAGTTTGTTCCTTTTATATTTTGGAGTAATTTATGATATAATCCACATCCCCAACCACTGTTGTCTTGAGTTTTGCTCCACGCTGAACATGTCTTTTGGCTGTCCCATTATTTACTCCTTGATTTTTTTTTGTCACTCTGTACACATTTACACACCATTTGTCCCACTGGGGAGGAGAGCTGTGACGTCAGCTGTTTCTGTCCGGTATCACATATATTCATGAGCACATTTTACCTGAAAATGAGAAGTAAGCAAAGTAAACATGACAAAGTGTTTTACCGTACCTCATTCCTTATAGACCACTCTCACCTATTATCATATTAATTTGTGTGTCATCCCATGATCTCCTATCTTCTGTATCTTATCCTGAAGCCTTTCATGGACTTATCAGGTTTTTCTAGCCTCTGGTACTTCAGCACATTGCATCTGAGTCTGATTTGTCTGAGCTGCTAGTGTGTGTTCTGCTCTAGGGCACATGGTCCTGCATTTACTTTTTCTTATCAATTCTTTTCTATTATCATTTGCTTTCTCTTTGCTTTTATGCAATCGTTTCCAGATCATGTCTTCTTCCCTTCCTGATGGATTTTCCTTACTAGCTGTTTTCTTCTCATATACATTGCATTAGAGAAATCTTCTGCTATTTTGATAAACATACCATGGGATGAGATTATCTTTACCCTCCTGGCTTGTTACATTCATTCTTTATTTATTTATTTATTTTTTTTACTTTAATGGAGTTCATGCAGGCAAGGATCTGTCTGAATGGTCTATCTCTTCCCCATCTTATGCACTCAAACCATCACTACTTCAGCCCAGATCAAACTGAATTTTTCACAGATAAAGTGCATAAACGTTGCTAGATTTTGATCCCCCATGCTTTCTGTAATTCCTATAAACTAAATACTAAACTAACTGTAGTTCCTTTGTTGCGATATAATATATGCTTTTCTGCCTGCATCTGTATTCACAGTTGTCTAGTTTGTTGACTATTTGTATCATTTGAATCATGTCTTTCATACAGTTATCTCTCTCTACTAGTTTAGCTTATAGCACAACTCTTTCTTTATTCAGTTCCTGGATTTTGCATTTCCTTTCTTATAAATCCTTATGTTTTTCTCCTCCTTTAGCTTTCATTGTTGCATCATTTTGGGCTACCCCATACGTTTCTGAAGAGAATGCATTATTCTTCTTCTTTGCAAGCTGCTCTAAATCTCTAAATTCAATTTCTTTTTTTCAGCTGGAAGGAACTAATAGTTTCCTGTTTTTTTTTCTCTCTCGCACAGCTTGGAGTTCTATGGCTAAACAACGATCTTTGTTGGGCTTACTTTCCCCTCTCTTGTAGTTTGATACATTATCATTTTTTCAAACATACACTGGATGATTGAATTGATACCTACAAATTAAACACAGAGCTAGTTGGTCTAACTTTCCTTGAAAACCAGGGTACAGTCTAAGAGTAGCTGTTAACAAGGTGTTAATGGTAATCAAATAAAAATTGCCTGGAAACTCATGAATCACATGAAAATTATATTTTTAAAAATGCCATGCTGTTTTACTAAAATCATTCTAATATCCATTTCTTTCAATTACGAATCTGTCTTAGCAGGCACATCTATTGCAAAAACATCAGTACATAAATTATGTTTATGTAATTTTGTTGTACAATTAGAAAGAATTTTGCTAGAGTTGAAACTATTTCAGTAAAGGTTACATGCACTTACATTTTTGAAATGGGAAAGTTGTGTTATAAACTGAGTCTTTTCAAGAAACTGCTACTATAAAGGTCACAATAACAAAATTAATTGACTTTAACTGTATGCATCTTAAATGCTAGAAGACTAAATAAAAAACTATTCTGTACTCATGTTTATTCTAGTTAATACAAAATATGACATAGCCAGAATAAGAGAATATTGATCTTCAAAGGTAGGTATCAGCTTTCAAGGCTGGTGTTTTGAAATGTGGATGGAACACCATTCCATTCTCTTCATACATCAGTCTTCCTGATGTTGAGTCCAGATGACCACTACTGGGCCTTCACAAGGCCACTGTATCTTCAAACTCAGGTCTCTGGCTCCACAAATGATTTTTTCCCCTCTGTAATACTGTAAATGATTTATTTTAATTAATGATTGTGCATCAGCAGTTCACATTTGAAATTTCTTTTCGCTACCTTTCTTTTGTCATTAAAATGGACTCTATCAGATGCATTAATATAACCTTTGCTTCAAATCTGGCAACCTAAAAAGTGCATCCAGTATTGTCAAATGTAATGCCTGTCTGCAGTAAGACACTAGGGAAAACTTGAACAAACAGGATTTTGTTAACAAATTTACCCTTGATAATATTTAATAACTTCATACTTTAATACTTTAAGTAAAAAAATTATTCAACCTTATACTCCCCCAGACCCCTCAGATCTTCTCATCAAAACCTTATTTCCGTCCACAAACCCAAGCGCCCAGCTGGTCAGCTTCTACTCTCCTTTACCCTAGCTAAAAAATGGAATGCCCTGCCCTCTACACTGAGGACCTGTGACAACCTACACTCCTTCAAAACACAACTCCACTCCTACCTGCATACTCACAGAAAATGTAACTGCACTCTTCATTCTATACCTCCCAAGCTCCCCTCATACCTTTCTAATTTCCCTCATAGCCATACATTGTTAATGGAACTAATATATCTACATCCAACCTTATGCTTTATGCCTCTTGTCGTCCAGGACAATTTTCTTTAACATCTTAGTTGCTTAATTTTGAATGACTTCATACTGGACTGCAGTTCACCAGCTGTTTTGTGGAATTTCCACATATTTTGAGGGTAATTCAAATAATTGTTCTTTGTATTTTACTTATACTTTTTTATTAATATTGATGTAACATTGTACTGTGGAGCTTTTATCCCCGGGCCTCCACTGAAAACGGGATCTTGAGCCCAGTGGACCTCCCCGGTCACCAAACTGAAGTAAAATAAATAATAATAATAATAATAAAAAAGCTTTTGTATATGATAAATGTATGTCTTGTCATAGTGTATGCCACTATTCATTATATAAACTGAATCATTATATAGTACATTTGGCAATCTCCAAAATGTTTGTACTTCAAGGCAAAAACAAAAATGTGTATGCGTTTGGGAGGGTGGGTGTGCGTGCGTGTGTGTGGGTGTGTGGGTTTACGTGTTTACAGTTTTTGAACACTTACAAAGAGACACGCACACATACTCATGTGCTTGTGTATGTACGCTACACACACAAACACACACACACACACACACACACACACACACACACACACACACACACACACACACACACACACACACACACACACACACACACACACACTGCTCCAGTATAATAAGCAAGATTCAGATACATGCTCTGTTATGAAAAAATAATAAAAAGTGCATGTAGACACTTCAGCTTACATACCTATTTTCATTCTGTCAAAAATAGAAACGTATGAAAACCAAACAGTTTCATATGCACATATTTTTCTTTGTAAGCATTCTTCTTTTTGGCCAAGAAGCAAGAAGAGTTGAAGTCTGAGTAGGCAGTGTTAAAGGAAAAGCAATATGACAACTCTGAAGTGATTCTAATGCCCCTAGTTAGGAAAAGACACAAGGGCCACTGAGTTGATTTGAAATAAATCCAACAATTATTTATTATTGTCCATCATAGGAATGTACATGGCATATTATTACATTAGTAGTTGACATTTAATAAGTAAAGGCAATGGCATATGTTGGGAATTTCTGTAGACATTGATTGCTTTCTAAAACAGTCTTTTTTATGACCACATGACACTAAGTAACAAATGTATACATTTCTGTAGAGAACACTATGCACTTATATACCTACACACACACACACACATATATATATATATATATATATATATATATATATATATATATATATATATATATATATGTGTACTTTTTTGGATAGTAAAAATAAATCTAGCTTCCGTATTCACACACCATGTGAAATATTAATGGTAAGGTATAAAATAATGCTATATTAAAATGTAAAATTTAAACAGTAAAAAAATGACTAATATATGTGGTATGCCTACCTTAAATATAGGACAAGGTTTTCAGAATACTTAGCTTATGTATATATTGTGTAATTTGTTCAAAGCTATTATTTAAGTCAGTTCCAGATATTTTTTTCATACCCATCTAAATATTTATTTCTTACCTAGGCATCTAACCATTTGTAATTCCTGCTTTGAACTAGTACACTGTCAATGGGGCCACACCATAACATGTCCCTTTAGGTAATCATAAAAAGTCAGGAAGGGCACAACAATACATCAGGCTACAAACACAAACATAACACACACACACACACACACACACACACACACACACACACACACACACACACACACACACACACACACACATACACGCACACACACACAAAAACAGGTGGTGACAAGTTCAAGTATCAGCAATTCACATGCATGCATGTATGTTTCTGTGATGTAGGAGAAATAAGGGACCCTTACAATAAATGATACAGATGCAGGAAATGCATGCAAACTGTCAGTTCTACAAAGAAGACAAACCAGCCAGCATATAAAGTAGAGAACCAAATTTGGTTGATGATACAGCATCGAATATGTCATTTATATTCCAAAACAAAAATTCTATATAGAATAATGGAGTTAATTTAATTGAAGCAGATTACATTCATACTACTTTACAGACTTCTCCCTGTTTCAGACCATGTGCTTTATTGAATAGGCAGTTCTGCATAAATGGAAATATTGCCAATGACAACTAAGCTGACACTCAAACATTAAACAAATAAATCTGTTATCAAAATATGAAATGAAAAATTAGACTGCAGTAATGAGACCATTAAAAGAAGTGTCCATATTATAGTTTAGAAGAAAAGTATTTATAAACTGGTAAATGTTCCTTGTCGACATGACTGCTACCCATTTCAAACAGAGCATCACCTCATGTTTAACAATTTATCAATTGCATAGTAAAATCACACAGAAAAGGTTATTTATTTATACAATTTCCAAAATCATTTCTTCTATGACAGCTATTATTTTTCAAAATTCTAGACAGCCCTGTGCCTATCCCCCAACCTATCAGCTGTTGTTCAGCTATTATGTATCCACTCTGTTAGTTGCAGCTTATATGCATATGCCACTTACATACAGGTCCTATGCTCTATCAGCTCACCTAATTGACAAGTCCCATGCTTTAGCACCTAAGCACTTCTACGTTGATTTTCTGTTCTTCCTAGACTTCCTTTCTCCCCACTTCTCTGCTCTAATTATCCCTCTTAATTCTATGACCTTTACTCTTACAGCTGTCACCATTACTCTCACTTTTATTCCATTTCACCTGTTCTTATCTTTTAGTTTTTCTGGATGCTGATTGCAATGTTGGCTGTAGCCAAACAAGGTTAAAAGAGGCCTCTTTATTAGAGACCTAGCTTATATTCCTGGTATATAACCTACCTTCCCATCTCACTGCACAGCCATGACACAGGACTGTGACAGGCATTTTACCTCTTGAGTACATTACTCAAGAGCTTTGCTATACAAGACATTAACCTTATTCCTAAGTAAGCACATGTAAGAGTGACGATAGTATACTTGCTTCACAAATTCCTCCTTAGCTGACATGCTAGTATCCTTTCAGAAATAACACCCATCTCATATTTTAAAGCTCGCCAAGTATATTTTAGATCCTACATACAGAGGAACTGCAATTTTTTTTATTTTGTTTAGAAAACTTACAGAAATAGCTTGGTATTAGCGCTTTTAGTGAATGCATACCGACCATTGAGTTCAGCAAAATAAACTTTGTTGCAACACAGTGTATCAACTACTGAAAATAAAAAAAAGTCAAGCAACACTGCATCCAGAAACATAATTTGCAGCTTTAAACACTTATAAATCTTAACATAGCATTGATAGGTATATTCATAATCAGTGTTAGTTTTTTTGTGATGTAAGCCCTACTACATCCCTGGATTTATTAACAACAAGTGTAAGATCACTGCTCCACAGAGAAGAGAAGACTCATCTAATCCCCCCTTCCTTGATATTTTGCAATATTGAAATTGTTACATATACAATAACTGGGTAAGACAGATGACAGACATAGCCCACACTGGTGGTGTAAGGATACTTTGTACCTCTGCAGCAAAGATAAGCTCCTTGTTTGTTTCTTATAAACCAGAAAACACAACTTGCTGAGGAATAGGTAGTTTAATAAGTTACCAGGCTGCATTTTCATGAAGTATATATCTACTGGACAGTGTTCAGTGAAGTGATTTAAAGTGAAGTGATTCTATATCATTTCAACAGGATACTTGAAAAAAATAGCAAAACAATTACAATGAATATACCCACAGTATGTCTCTATGCCTTCCTTCAAGCAACCTATAAAAAAGTATTCCTCAGGCCCTGACGACTTATCAGCTAAGCGTTTTAAACCTAGCCAGTCTAGTATCAGGCACAGATCTTTCCAGTCTTTGTCCAGTTATTGCATAAATTCCTTTGTTAATGGTTGGGCTCATGTACTTAATGACAGATCCCACATTCTGCTAACACACACCTTGAGAGGTGCCATTCCATACCAAATCAAAGACTCCAGTTTTTTTTCTTACTCTGTCTAACTTAACTTTTGGCAGGATGCTTTAAATTCCCATGATGAGTGATTCCCCCTCCATTCAGCTACTTGACCTAAGAACTCATGACTTTTAACACATTGCTAAAGATGTCTGTCCCAATGTCACAGAATGTGTGCAATCACTGTAAAATAATTTTTTTCTTAGCTCCTCAAACCAGATAGCTGGCCATTTAAGTGCTATTGGCATGGTTTAAATTCCATAGCTTTCCCAATTGTCTCCATTTATACTTGTTCATTTTCCATCCGCCACACCCACCTAGGGGCATTTCATGACTGAACATTGTGCATATCTGAATAGGTTTACTATCACATGTTTGACATTACATTGTTCGAATGTACAGATGTCCGAACCAAATGTTCGGAAATTTGAGCACCGAACAGTGTAAATGCCAAACCAAGCATTTCAGTAAAGTCTAATGTCGAACATGTCAACTACACTGAAATGCTCCTACCTACTCAACATTCTACAACAGATTTTTGCAGGGGGTAAGCCCCCCCTGCACCCTCCCACCCCCACTACTTATATATACAAACTCTGAGATTGCACTACAGTGAGTGTAAGGGTACATTTCCCCATCCCCATTATAGTGCAATCTGTACCACAATGTTGGAGCTGACAATAGTGGTTATTCGTTCTTGTCAGCTTTGACATTGTGGTGATCGCACTACTGGTTCTGCCAAGTGTTTTTCGCACATAGTCTGTTCCTCTAAAAGACTAAGGAACATGTGATTGTAAACCTCTGAATAATACATTATCACAAGTAAGACACCCACAGTAATTCAGTTCTATATTTTTAATGTGTTCAAATTTCCACAGTCGTTTCCACAAAGGTGTACAAACAAAAATAACATCCTTTCTATAATGCCTTTCTACCCCGGGCAAGTATAGCAAACTGAAATTTAAATGCTCTTGAAGTTCTAGAAAAGACTTTTCGTTATACCATTTATTCAAAGAATATGCATGCTACAAATTGTGATATGTATATGGAGATTATTATGTCATATTTATCTTTTGACCCCACTATATGTAGGTTATATGCAAGAAGTCATATTCATATTTAGTGTTGCATTTAATACATCATTATAACTTCCTTTATGTTTATAATCAAACTCACTAATTCTTCTTCTTTGAATACATGGTTTTAATACTGCAGATAACACACAAAGGACTGACTTGGCTACAGAAGGTAGACTATATAGCAAGAGCTTGAACCTGGAAAGTATACAATGAAATAGTCTTGTGTGAGGATTCTACATGATGTTCTAGAACCAGTCAGTACCCAGCTGGATCACATTACAAGCCAACTGCAGCTCTGTGGTCCCCTTGAAAAGTTATAGTCTGAAACCTGGTGTAGTAGGTACTTCTGTTAGACCTAGTAAGATTACAAATGGATATACCTCCAGCCTATTCAGAAAAACAAAAAAATCAAGAGCAAAGTCATACTTTTCAAAGGCAAAAGTACTTGCATAATTACTTTCAGAAGTAGAGTATTGGGTCTATTCCAGGAGCTTGGAGTAAACTGCCTAGTTTCTTGAAACATCTCTTGATGATTATAAAACTATAGTTTCAAGAAGTGGCAATTTACAACTAAACGAAGAATCCATTGGTTTGTGTTTATAATTCTCAAAACATGATCAAATTCAGATAATTAAGCCTTTTACTGCACAACTGAGAAAATTCCATGATTGTTGAAAGCTCTCCACACTTTATTTCTCTGAAAATATTTTGCAAGGGGGCTCTAGGTCAAACAAGACAGCATATTTCATGGACTTTTTAAACTGCAAGTTAGAAATGCTAGATTTTGGATAAGGAAAAAAAAAATGCAATAGAACATGAAGGAGCATGGTTCAGGGGTGTAGCCATAAAATTCCATTTTGTACTCACACACTCTTTTTACTACCCCCAACCCACCTGCATAACTCTCAACTTCTTACAGCAAGAAATCTGAACAAAGGCCCAAAAACAGGGACATTTTTTAATATTGCTCTTACAAACTTAGAAAGTTGATAGAATAATAGGTTTTGCTTTGGCATGAATTTTCTGAAGGGTATGAAGTTTGAAACTCAAATGCCTGGACCTTCTGCAAAACTCTACACAGTTGAGAGGTATGCCCACTTGGAATTTCAAACAAAGGGAGACATCTTTCAAAATGTTGCCCCCCCCCCCCCGTAGTTAATAAATGTACACATCATTTTCAGCAGTTTTGTCTAAAACTATTTAATATATTGTTTTTAGATTTCATTTTCAATCCACTCTGTAAGCAATCTATGTACTTGCTGTTAGAGGAATTAACTTAGACAACTGTAAAAGTTATATGTCCTGAAAAAAGCTACAATGTTTCTTAGTGATGCAAAGTAAAAATGTATTTTGTAGAGTATAGAGTGCATGCCTGCCAGTGTCACTATTCATGATGGCCACAACTCGATCACATTCTGGTCTTTTATAATTTCCTAGGAGAGCAGCATTTTCCCCATGAATACACATGCACGCACACACACAGACCTATAGTCACATTGATCTGTATCAGCTCTGCCTTAAAGCGGGAAAGGACAATCTAGTCCTTCTGTTGCAAGCGAATCTCAGATTGTGCTATCATACTTTAACACAGCTGAAACTATAGCAGCATTATAAATGCATTCCACAGATGCTGTCATAAGGATTTTTTCTCAAGCATCTTCTCTAGAATTTGTATAACAAAGGATGGCTGAATGTACAATAGGATAGTTTATTCAGGTAATTCTAAGTTCTTTTGGCTAATTGTGTCAAAGGAAAAGTCATTTTTGCAGAACATCTCCAAATATTTATACTTTGATGTCTAGAACTTGTGTTAAAAAGAAAAGAATAGCATAGTGCTCCAGTTTATTGTATCTATTGACTCCACTGTGCCATTAAATTATTAAAGAACTGCCAGTATTTGAATACACTTCATTCAGAGCTAGAACTTAAGTTAACAAAGGGGTCACCAGGTGAACAATTCATGGGTCATCACACTTTTTTTCTCCTACTGGTTATGCATCATCTGAGGAGTAAGAACTTGAGCTACTGAGCAAGTCCATACAAGGGATCATCTAAAATTTAGTTTTTTTGTAAAGAAAGAGGTTTACTAAAAGGAAGGTATACACAGGAGTTTTCTTTTGTCTTTATCAGAAGTAAGGACATGGATTCCAAATCACCTGTGAAATGGTTTCAGGAGGGAAGGGAGTATTTATCTTTATGAAAGTTTATGATGAGAGTATTCTGTGATGGAACACTTCCTGTTGTATGAGGAAAGGGCTAAGCAGATTTTGAGGGATCAGGCAACTTGCTACAAATATGCAGGCTATGCAGACTTGCACAACAGCAGCTCAAGACAGAATTTGGCAGAAGTAAACGTTGGAAGAAGATTGATTTTCCTGAGGGTGTGCTCTAACATTCATATACTCAGAATTCTAACAGCTGGCAGACAGGCGTGTTAATTATCCTATACCTGTAGATCATAACATACAGAACTGGCAGCAAGTACTTCCTCGCTTCTTTCTAGAAAGATAATTTATATATAGCTGAAGTGATTAGAGGTTCCAGATTTCTATAAATGAGCCCCGCACAAGAAGACTAAAGATGACTGTCAATCCAAGCTGACCTGTTAGCTGTAAGCTCCATCACAACAGTTTATCTGAATATGACTATTCTGATTTACCACTTCCTTTTCCTCCTGCTAAGTTGTCAACTAACAAATTGTGCATAATGTAACCATTGCTAGTTGAAACAGAGCCCTTGTATGAGACCAGCAAGTGTTTAGCAGCGGTACATCAGAAACAGATGTGAGTATATACTGAGACACAACACTGCTACAGTCACATAACATATATCTGTGTAAGCATATAATAATGCCTATCCAATTTAAGAGAGGTTAGATGGGAATTAGCTTTTTATGATAATTGGGGAGTTAATTAATGTGAAGTTAAAACACTGCAAAAAGAGTCAACTGTATAAAGAAGGAAAGATGGCTCTTGGGCTTATGAAAGGATCAATCACTCAAACGTTTTGTGTACAGCATCACCCTGAGAACAATGAAGATAAACCAGCACAGGAATGGAAGAAAAAGTAGAACATCAATAATAAACTAGTCATATGACAGCCTGGGGTTGTTCAATAATAAACTAGTCATATGACAGCCTGGGGTTGTTCAATAATAAACTAGTCATATGACAGCCTGGGGTTGTTCAATAATAAATGAGTAAGATGGCAGCCCAGAGATGTTCAATCTTAAAAGTATTGTATTGTGTTATATCTGATGGAAATTTTGTTTAACTGAAAACAGCAATGAAACATCGACTGTAGCTGTCCATGAGAAAATACATTGAGGATAGCAAGATTGGAAAAATGTAACACAACAGAAAAAAAAAACATGAATATGGCTGTCGCTAGTTAAAAGAATCATCTGAAAAGATATGAAACGATGGAAACTCTGTGACCTTTTGGTGGTGTCTCTGACTTTCTACATTCCAGGACATGAAGGTGTCAGACTGCAGTGGTGATAAATAGGAATTATTGTGTTCAGTTCTGTACAATATTTAGTGGAAAAAGGGCACATGGCTGTCTGAAAAGTTTCAAAGATTAATAAGATGCAGGACTCAAATGCGAATTAAACATTGACTAGGCTGTGCATGCTGGACAGGAGAAAAAAGAAACAGGACATTCTCCTGTTGTATAAGATATTTTCAATAACATAAAAATTTACATTTACAAAACTGCAAAGAAGCAATTGGGACAAGAGGGGACACACAGATGACTAAAGTAATTAATTTCACAACAGATATAAAGATATTCTCTTTTATGTTTTGATAATAGTATGCAAATGAAATGAGTTATCTGACTAGATAGTAGAGTATAACTCAATGGATGGATGCAAAGTAGCATTGAACATGTGAATGAATGTCAGTAGATGAATTCAAAAAGTAAAAAAAAATAGCTGAGTGTATGAAAAGGCCTTAGTGGAGAGAGGAAACAGAGGGAAATTAGCTCCAGCATTCACACAGATGTAAATCAATATTAGATATCTTCTTTCAGCAGACTCATGAGATTATGAAGATGAGAATTAACTAGTTTTATTACCTGTGCAATATGAATTCTTACAATGCTCATGGACATTACTTTCACTTTTTAAAAGGAAAAAAAAAATCTTTGGAAAAGTGACTTAATTAACAGACAAGGCCAAAGCAGTGTGCACTACATATTCAGACCTTGCAATTTCTTTCAGCACTATTCCACACATGGATATCATAGATAAATTCTCCCAGCTAAATGTAAATTGCTATGTAACTGAAATGCAAACTGGCTCACAAGTAGAACCCAGGAAATTGGGATGGGCAGCTATACATACTCCAATACAAATGTCACTAGCAGATACACCAGTGTTCAGTCTTTGAGCCACTCTTCTTTGGCATTTATTTCTCAGCAGTCAAAGCTAATGTTAAGGGTTTGCAGCTAACCAAGTCAGTGGATGACCACAAACTTTGTGCCATCATAAACACACCTGAGAGCACCACAAATTTCCAAGAGGATTTGTCCTAAATAAATAATTGGCATTAAAACCATGGTCTAAACATAAATAACAAGAAGTCAATAATTGTATTCTTCAGCAAGAATAACTCCTCTTGTAAGTGTCACATTGACCCCCCCCCCGAACAATTATCCCATAGTTAGAGACCTGGGAAAGTACATTGACAATGAACTCCCATTTGATAATCATATATCCACTATTATACGGAAGTCCTTTTTCATTCCACAGTTTCTGTCTAAAGGTATTGATCCATAGCCAGGGAATGAATTGTTACACTGTACTTGGCATTTAATAGGCTGATCATTGAGCAAAATGCCCTTTCAGTATGGACCTCTCCAAACTATTGTCACCACTGGAATGACCACATTGTTTCTCAGTAAAAAAATCAAGAGTCAAAATCATAACAACTATGCAGACCATCTCAGAGCCTTGTTCCTTTTCTCTGTATTATTCAAGCTGCCATGAGGCAACTTCTGCTTTTTATAATAAGCCTTCAAAAGACGCATTTCTCTCAATATTATAACACATTTGTAACACCAGCTGGTATCACGAACACCTGATCATGGAATCTCAATCTCTTTTAATAATAAAAAGGAATATGTTAGAGGGATACAGAGAATATCACTTAAGTTGGAACTGTCTTCCAATCCATACCACAAATTCAATTTTTTAATCAAAAACTACCAAAAAACTTTGGCCAGCGATAAATACAAACACATTTAATAAAAAAACAAAAAACAATCTCTAGTGCCTTGGCCAGAATTCAGCCTTTTCAGAGTATAATTCACATAATTCCGTGCCCTCTTATTTATACAACACATTCAATTAATTATCAATTAACGAATTAAACACCAGAATTAAAACATTCCCACTATAAAAACATTTCCAAATGACACTCCCTATTTAACCCCACAGGAAATAGAGTATTATATTTTAAAATGAAAATGGATTTTTTTTTATGTAGCCTATTTTTAACATCTTCAGGTGATAAAAATGCACTTTGCACTTGCTCCAAAACTGTAGCCTGCAGCCCAGTAGGATCTCTATTGTGAAACTGCTGAAAGTGTATAGCCACTGGACTAGTTTCTTTAGTTTTTTTAATATCTCTAAAATGTTCTTTTAATCAAGCAGAAAATCTCCTGTTGCTTTCTCCTATATAAAACTTCTCACAAGGGCATTTAAGTCCATATATCAGCCTTTCACTTTCACAGTTATACAATCCCTGTATTTTATATCTAACACCATTAATACTATCAAAACTTCTATCCACAAAAGAATATATTGAAGATTTTGCACATCATTTTTTTAGTATTAACACAATGTAAATGAAAAAAATGGAAACCTAAAAGAAAATGCCCAGGATAGACATACTGATATTGTTTTATTTCCAACCCTAGTTCTGTGTTAAAATATTTTGTCTAATGTATTTGTCATTTGCAAAGAATTTGTGTATAGTTAATTTCATTCATCTGAATGACAGCACAGTGACACCCAATTGCTCCAAAATGGCTGCCTTTTCTATTAATAGTAAATTGTTGCCATATAAGTAGTATCTATTTTTAACCAGTGTCTTCATATTGTGTCTAATTTTGAATAATTGCTTAGACTGTATATTTTTAATTGTATTATTTTTTTTAAACAATGCTATTGGTTTTAAAGAAATAAATATAAACAATTACATGTTCTTTTAACATAAAGATATTTACAGTTCAACAAGTGTTCACATAAGCATTCATATAACAATGTTTAACAAATAAAGTAAAATGACTAAAACTATATACAACGACATCCATTGAATATCATTAAGTTGCTTAGTATTTGATTATTCCATATATATATAACACAGAGAGGTTGAAATTTGATTTATATGATATCATTGTCAATCTCTTTTCAAACAATTTTTTAGATTAACCCATATATGATAATTATAAGTTTTTCTAGATGTTCTAGATATCATAGTTGCAATCTGCAATTGACAAACTTCCATCAGAATTTTCTTAAAATCGTTATAGGAAGGAGGGAATTCAGATATCCAGTTTCTTGTTGTAGTTTTCCTGGCTACTGCCAGTATTGCCCAAAGTAAGGAATGTTTAACTTTTTTACACAACCAGGTATGGGTGTATTGAAGAGTACTAATGATTTGGTCAAAATAAAATTATCTGTGAATATTGCTTGTAGGAGTTCTTTAATGTTTTCCCAAAATACACTTAAAGCAGGGCAGTCATAAAACATATGGTTCCAGTCAATGTTTGTGTTAGACTTACAACTGTTTCAAATATTTAGTTTACCATTAATTTTGTTCATTAGTTGAGGAGTGTAGAAGGATCTATATAAAAATCTCCAGGAATATATTTTCCATTTAAGTGAAAGTGTTGTTTTCCCTGCAGATTCTAATATATTTATTTTATCTAGATCCCTTGGAAGTGTGTTATTAACTGTATAAAAATGGTTCCAGAAATTAGGAGGACAACAATATGTTTCTCCTCTGATAAGTCTGTATATAAATGCCATGTTGTCTGAATAAGTTTGTTTATGTTGAATAACTGAATTAAAGAAATCTAGCAGTATACTAGTGACCTGTTTATTAGCAGAAGTGATCGGGTCCATCTTATTTTGTAAGAATAGTCTGAGGGATGGTATGTTAAGCCATAGGGAGTTGTCTAACTGATATTCACTTATTATCTGATCTACATCCTTCACCCTATCATCTGTAATAAGTTGAAACCAATACAAAAGACCTTTTTGTTTAAGCAAGGTAATTTTATCTATATCTAAGGATTGTAAGGATTCTTGAGTAAAGGCTATCGGGAAAATTGTAAAAAAAAGTTCCTTGTACTTAGTGTGTTTAAATATAAAGTTTCTAAAATTTATTAGTATGTTGTATAAGTAGCTAAATTAATGTTTGGGTATGCTGTGTAACATGAAGTAATCTTTAAGTATCCATAACATTGGGTTATTTCTTAATTCTAATTTGTATGGCTGAGGTTTCGATATTAATAGCATAGCAGAGGATTCCCAGAATATTTTCCATTTGGCCTGATATGGTGTATCTAAAAGTTGTGCTGTGGAACTAATAATAGCTGCATTAGAATACAGGTTCAAATCAGGAAAGGCTATGCCCCCTTTGCTCCAACTATGAAGGTGATGTTTAAGTGCTATTCTAGGTAACAGAGAATTGATCTTGTTAATGAAAACTTTACTGTGAAGTATTAAAATAGATTGTATAATATAAAGAATTTTAGGAGGTATTATCATTTTAATAATAGTTAACCTTTCATCAGTTGTAAATATAATTGTATTCCATTTTGTTAATAAAGTTTGAATATTTACATAACATCTATTATAATTTAGTTTTGTGATTAATTTAATATCTTTAGCAAGAATGATGCCTAAATATGTAATTTGATCTGTGATGTAGTTGTTAGTGTCTTTGTTAATGTTTCTCTTATTATAGTTTAAATAGATAGGTAGGATCTTAGTTTTATTATCATTGAATGTCAGTCCAGATATAAATTGAAATGTGTTAAGAGCTTCAAATAAGGCTGTTGTAGAAGAATTATCTCCTTTAGTAGCGATGAGCACATCATCAGCAAATAACTGAATTGTAGAAGTTATTTCGTCACTAATTTCCAAACCTTCTATGTTTTTATTTCCTCGTATATCGTTAGCCCATGGTTATATTATGAGAGTAAACAATAAGGGAGATAAGGGACAGCCTTGTTTTGTTCCTTTAGTGATGGGTATTTGAGTCGATGTGTATGATCCAATTTTGATATAAGCCAGAGTGCCTTTATAAAGATGTAATAGTAAATTAATAAAATTATCTGAAAAGTTTAAACATTGTAATAATGTGACTAGATAATCCCAATGTATTGAATTGAATGCTGAGTTAATATCAAGACTAACCAGAGGCAAGTTTTTTTTTTCTTTCTGTGTGAATAATCAATTAAAATAAGAGACGGTTTAATGTTGTTATATGTACTTCTATTAGTTACAAAACCTGTTTGGTAAGCATTAATTAACTGAGGTAAGAATTTTATTAGTCTATCAGCAGAGATGTTCATAAACATTTTGTAATCAATATTTAAAAGAGTTATGGGCCTATATGACGTACATAATTTAGGGCCCTTACTAGATTTAAGAATGGGCGAAATAAAAGTATATTTCCAGGATAGGGGCAAAATAATGTCATTCTGGGCTTTATGGAATACATTATGTAGTAAAGAAATAGCTGTTTTAGGCATGATTTTATATAATTCAGGTATGATGCCATCATTGCCTGGTGCTTTGTTCAGTTTGTTTGTTAATTTGAGTTTGCATGTCTGGTAAAGATATCTGTTTATCTATGATTTCTGACTGTTGTTTGTTGAGTGTGACATACAGGTTTTTTTTAATGCATAATTTTGTCTTATCTAATGGATGAATGATCTGAGATGTTTGATTTATCGTGTGAAAATGATGTCTAAATTCATAAATTATGTCATGTAAATTATAAACCTTTTTCTTTTTTCTAGATGAATATATTTCTTTAATATGATTATGTTTGTTGATTCTTTTTATTTTATTTGCAAGATTAGTTAAATGTTTTGGGTTTATTGAATAGGCTAGGAATTTAAATTTCTCTAACAAAATCATAGTCTTATGATGTAAGATTGCACTATATTCTTCCTTATTTTTATTTATTTCATCTCTAATATTCTTAGATGCGGACTTGTCATTAATTTTAAGATGTAATCTATCTAATTTGTCTTGTATTTCTTTAAGTCTTCATCCCAGGACTTCCTTTTGTTATAATATCATTTATTTATTTGTCCGTATAAGTAAGCTTTTAATGCATCCCATACATAAATGTCATGAGAGTTAGATGTTTGATTGAATTTTATAAAATTTTGTGTTTCTTCTTCAGAAAATGTTTGAAATTCTTTTAATTGAGCTATATATGCAGGTATTCTTCTTATATGAGTCATTGCGGTGTCATTTAAATAAAGCTCAAATATAATTGTGTTATCATCTGAAATAGGGCAAGACACAATCTTGGTGTTTTTAAATCATTTATTATTTGTGTGGATATGATTACCCTATCTATTCTAGAGTATGATTTGAATCTATTAGAATAGAATGTAAATTGAGGTGAGCTCAGGTCTGTATAGTCATGGATATCTTTTAGATGATATGTATCCATGAATTGTATTAGTTGTTTAGCTTGTGAGGATATTTTCCTTTTTCCTGAAGTGCTAGAGTCCTTTTCATTTAAAACACAGTTAAAATCCCCTGCCATAATAATATTACCCTCAGAATGAGATACAATTTGGTTCAGTTGTTGTTTAGTAGTACTGGTTCCAATACCCGATAACCAATAATTGTTTACTAAAGTGAAAATGTTTGTATTTATTTTAATTGTCACCAAGCACAACATCCCTTTATCATCTTGATAAGATTTAATAATTCTAGGTAAAGGGAGAGTTTTACTCCCGAGAATTGCTGCTCCTCTTTTCTTTTTAGAATGTTCAGAACTGGCAATGACTATATATTTATTAATATTTAAAAAGTTGATATTTTCTTTTAAAAGATGTTTCTTGTAGAAATATTATGTTTGGTTTGTGCAAATTTATGTATTTAAGTACACTTCCTCTTTTAATAGGGTTATTCAGACCACTTACGTTGATTGATAAACCTTTTAGTGAAGTCATAATATCTCTATAAATGAGTAAGAAATTCTTGTGATTTGTGTGTTATCTTGATTATGTTTTATATAATCCTCTCCAAAATATTTATGTAAATTATAGTCTTTCTCTGTTACCATATGATATACTGTATGTGTTATACAATTCTTGCAACTTATAATTATATGCATTTGAATTAAGATGGATGTCAGAAAGAACTTATTAAGAAAATTGAATGTAGTGTAAATTTGATAAAAAAAATGGGGTAGCTACCCGCCTGGAGTTATAAACTCCTTGTCCCAGTGACTTCAGTCACTCAGATCAACCCCTTTACCCAGCAGCAGCAAAAAAGTAGTTTCTACTGTATATGAATGTGAGATAGGTAAAATAATAACTTTATATATATTTACATATTCATTAAAACAAGTCGAACAGATCTGTAATCAGTGTAACTCATCTGATATTACTTGTAACAAAATGTCATTCGGAATAAACCTCTAACTGTAGCAACTAAACATAACCTTCACTATATATGAGTGTTAAACATACAAAATATTAACTCTATATATGATTGCATATTCATTGACACAGGTAAGGCATAGTTATAATCGGTGTAACTCATCAAGTATTGCTTAAACCATTTTGTCTTTCAGAACTGACCTTTAAACAACTGCAATAGAACATATCTTCTTTGTATATAAAAATTAAATAGATTAAATAATAACTTCATATGTGATTATATGTACCTTAAAACTGGTCTGAAATCTATGAAAGCAGCATTCTGATATAGAAGTCTGTCAACTGAAGTTACTACTAGCCATTTAACACATATGCTATATGTTGGTGTAATATTTAAAACAAATCGATATGAGTATAATTGGAGTGAAAGGTCAGGTGACACCTTAAGCACTTGTGATAGAAAATGCCATCATGCATTAAGTGAGCTTATTTTAACCCATATTATTTTTTATCTAGATATCAGCCCCTGAATGGAAAATCAATTGTAATTTGTAATAAGATTAGTTTATCCTGTTAAGTAAGGCACAACAATATAAATAACATAGGATACATTAATTTAAAAGAAAAAAAATGCACGCTTACTTTTCCCTTTTTTCCTTCCCCTTCAGTTTACCATAAACATAAATAAAAATAAGATAATTGAAGATTTCTTTTTTGAGAATCATGCTGAGTCCAAATGGTGTAGTCAGCAAGTTTAAAATATACTTTTAAAGTAAATACAACCTTTCCCAGTGTTTCTGATGCTTTTTCAATGAAATTACATGTACTGACTTCCTGGTTGAGCAGGTCGACTAGCGCTGATATCATCAAAATGCGTTGTGATGTTGTGGAGTTCATTCGTGAATGCAGAGAAGATTTTTAGTGAAAATAAGATAGTTCATGAAGAAATAAGCTCGTGGACATCAAGTTCAAACTTCACAGAGTCTCTGGAAGATGTTTTTTCATTATTTTGAGTGAAAAAAAATGCCAAAAATAATAAGTATGTAACTCTATTTAAAATGTATAGGGAAAGATCATATGAGTAACATTGGCATGTTTCCCATAGCCTGCTCACACATGCACAGCTAGTTAGAACTGTCCTTTACAAAAAAACAGCACCACAGAACTCCAAATGTAGCGGAAAGTATTTTAAATAAATCACATAGCCTTATTAATCCATTTTATATTCACATGACAGAAAAAAGTGTATTTAAAAGTGTATTTAAAACTGTAAAAGAGTTCACTTATCATATAAAAATGTTAAGAGATTTCAAATCATATTATTCCCATATGAATTTAATATATATATATATACAAGGGTTAAATTAATTTTTAGGGTATAAACTATAAAAAAAAGTGTTCAATATGAATTACAGAGAATGATAATTGAATGTGTGGTGAGCTCTTATTTACTAATAACTATGTAGGTTTAATTGATCTGACTGTAAATAGTTAAAAAGAATAGAGATTATAAAGGGAATCTAGAATGTTTATATATGGGAAGTACTTATTTTACTGTCACAATGGCACCATTTGTTTACCCTTCACACTTAAGATATCTTTATAACAATACTCATATATATTTACCATTAGTAAAAACTTTTACCTCAGTATAAGTAAAAATGAAATTATGTGTATGTATTTATTTATTTTTATTTTTATTTATTTTACATTTGTTAACCGGGCTGGTCCAGCTGGATATATTTCCATTTTCAGTGGAGGCCCAGGGAGAAAAGCTCCAGTAGTAACATAGAGATAATATAACACTTAAAAATAACCAGTACAAATTATACAAAGAAAGGATATTAAGAATACTTAGTCATGAGTATTAATGAGTGGAAAAACTGGCATTAATGTCCTATAGACATACAGAATAAGCTAGTCACTGTGCAGAAAGGATATCTGAGATAAGATACAGTACATTCAGAGGAATTACATTACTAACATAGATAGTTTAATTTACTAAAGATAAATACTACTTCTGGAGGGTGAAGTAGTAAAGATTGGTATGAGGAGGCAGTACTGAGATAGCAGTAGAGAGAGCAGAGGAGCTAGTCAGGGTTGCAACAGGGACATACTCGGTGAGTTTTAAAATGTTTTTTTGAGCCTTTGTTTAAAGAGTTGCAGGGAGGGTTGTAAAGTTAGATCTGGTGGCAGAAGTTTCCAATTTTTTCCTGCAGTATTGGAGAACAAGGAGTCCCCTGCCAAGTTGTTTGACTTCCTTGTGCTAGCAAGAAGTAAAAAATCTCAACTCCTTACAATCCACTAGTAGAGTTGAGATTCCTATAGGGAGTAATTAGGTCGGAAAGTATAGGGGTGTTGTTAGGTTGGTAAAATATTTTATGAACAATGGTAAGCTGGGATAGTATCAAAATGTTGTTTAATTCTAACCAGTTTAGTTGCCATAGGTTCTGACAATGGTGTGTTCTAAAAGGGTTTCCAGTGGCAAATCTGGCTATATTATTATAGGAGTTAGCTAGTTTGACCAGATTTCTTTTTTTTAGGTTAGTATATATGGGTGAAGCATATAGAAGAGTTAAGATTAAATGGGAGTGGGCAATTGTAGTTCAGGATGCTGGGGTTAAGAAGGGTTTTATTGTATATAAGGAGCCCATCTTTCTATTTACTGTTTTAATGGTGTTGTTAATATGGTTATCAAAGGTGAGGTTGTTATCAATAGTGATATCTAGCAGTTTGGTGGTAGAGTCTGGGGCTATAATGGTGTCATTGTTGGATTTAATTGTAAAGTTTATGGGGGAGGACTTAGTGGAAGGTGTGAAGAGTAAGAGTATGGTCTTTTTGGCATTCAAAATGAGACAACGTTTCAAGAACCAAGTCTCTACTGTGCTGAATACTTTTTGGGTTAGGGAATGTAGTTCAAATGTGGAGTTGGCAGAACAAATGAGTGTAGAATTGTCTGCATATTGTATGCAGGTGGCTTGAGGGATTGCTGAGTGGAGGTCATTGATGAACAAAGAGAAGAGAAGAGGTCCTAGAATAGAGCCGTGAGGGGCACCAAGGGAGATGGGCAGGTGGGAAGATAGCTTGATTTCCCAGAGAACTGCTTGTTGCCTGTTGTTAAGGTAGGACTTGAACCAGCAGATAGCTTTGGTGTCTAGAGAGAGGGATTCAAGGGTATTTATGAGTAAGGGGTGGTTTACCATGTCAAAAGCTTTTGATAGGTCAATAAAGAGTGCTGAAGTGAGGCAATTGTTATTACGGTTGCAGTTGATAAAGTTGGTGAATGAAAGGAGAGCTGTGGTGGTACTATGAAATGGTCTAAAACCATGTTGGCAGTTAGCTAAAATGTTGTGTTTGGTTAAGTGGTTCATTAGCTGATGGTGAATACATTTTTCCATAACCTTTGCTAAGGGAGATAAGAGAGCTATGGGCCTGTAATTGGAAAAATCATTAGAGCTACCACCATTATGTAAGGGGATTATGTGGGAGAGTTTCCAAATGTCTGTGATGATTCCCTCAGTTAGAGTTCTATTGATAAGGATGGAAATAGGGTACGCAACTGATTTAGCTGCTTTTTGCAGGTATTATGAGGGTAATTGGTCTGCAGAGGGAGTACATGGCTTAAGCTTTTGGATGATTTTTTGGATGTAAGAAGTAGGGATGGGTTGTAATTGGAAGGTTGCAAGAGTACCAGGTAAAGAGATAGGGAGACTAAAATTGTCTGTCGATAGTTGACGGGCTATGGATTGTATGGTGTCAGTAAAGAAGGAATTGAGGGCATTGGCAGTTTCCTGTGGAGTATTATTATCAGCTCCTTGAGGAGTTGGTGTGCTAGAGTGGCCAGGGTGAAGGAGTGTATTAATCCCTGACCAAAGCTTTTGAGGATTGTTATGGTGAGTTTGCTGGAGTTTACAATAGTAGTTCTTTTTATCTGTGAGTATGGCTTTTTTGTGATATTTCTCAGCTTTCTAAAGTTTTCTTGCTCAGGGATAGCTCTGGTAGCTCTCTATTTAGCCCAAGATTTATTCTTAAGCAATATCTTTTGCCTAGTGTCTTTTGACAGCCAGGGGGCTGTTTTAGACTTCATTCTAATAGACCGTTTGGGTGCATGTTCATCTAGGATTGTTAAGAATTTTGAGTTAAAATATTTAACAGCCTATTCAAGTGGAAGAGAATTTAGAGGGTTCCAGTTACAGGCATTAAGTTCCGTTTGGAAGCATTCAGAGTTAAAGTGTTTATTGGACTGTGAGATCCTGTACCTGGGTGAGTTAGGAATGTCTTTCTTTTGTCTTATAATGTAAGTTAAAGTATGGTCACTTACATCATCAGGCAAAGTTCCTACTTTATAAGTTTGTTGTTGTCTGTTAATAAGTATCCAATCTAAGATACTCTCTTTTTTGTTTGGTTTGTTAATTCTTGTAGTGGTGGCAATAGTATGACTGAATCCATGAAGATTAATATGTGAGGAAGAGTTGTCAGTATTGACACACTTCCAGTCTGTATTGAAGTCACCTAGTATAATTGTTTCTTGTGGGACATTAGTAGATACCCAGCTGAGAATATCCTCTGCTGTGGTGGTATTATTACCAGGAGATAGGTAGATGCAGATGATGTTTAGGGATTTACTAGTATTGAGTTGAAGCATAGAGATAAGGACTTCTGCTTTACTATCTTTGGGGGGGGGGCAAAGGATAATGAGGACATTTGTAATCCAGTTTTAAATAGGAGGGCTACACCTCCACCCTTACATTTTGTCTGGTCAAGTCTCAATATAATATAACCTGGGGGAGTTATTTCAATGTCCTTAGTTCCTGGTTTTAACCAAGTTTCTGTAAGACAGAAGATATCAAAGGAATCAATATCAAGAAGGGCATGGAGATGGGCAACTTTATTGTTGATACTGCGGATATTAAGATGTCCTATTACTAAGGAGTTGGAGAGACTGGTCAAGGTAGGTAGGGTGGAGAGAGTGTTGCTGTGAGATGTTAGTGTGGAAACATTGGTTGGGCCTGGGTTGGGGTGGATGTCACCATCTTTTAAGGTTGCTGCTTTTAGTGTATAGACTGGGTTATAAATGTAGTGAGTTGGGTACTTTAATTTCCTTACAATGGAGTTATAGAATTTGATATGTGTGAGGCGATGGTATTTGGATAGTTATCGTATACTTAAGGTCATGTGTGAATGGCATGAAAAAAAGGAAAAAACAGGCTTACCTTGTAAGTGAAAAAATCAACATATAATTAACACAGTGACAGTATTTCCAGAAACATAACAAACTGCAAACATAGATATTTAAGTCACTTGTTTCTTAGTCTTTTTTATTTCTCCAAAGTCTTCCAAGTGGGATTAGAAGCCATTCTCTTAAGTGTGGGATTAGCCCACTCCATCTCTTCTATTTTTTCCAAGATCTTATAGACTTTTACATAGTTCAGAGCTGATTCTAAGTCGTCAAAATTTTGGGACCTTCCGATGAGGATATCTTCAGCTTTGCAGGGAACAAAAGGTGTGTTTTCACCTGTGCTTTCTTCAATTCTTTTATCAAAGGTAAGAATATTTTTTCTTTTTGCTATAACTGCTGATGAATAATCATTGTCAAAACGTATCATATCTTCATTTAATTTAATTGGTGACTTGGACCAGGCAGTTTTTAACACTAATTACTTGTCTGAGGTTGACAATGATAGATCTAGGTTGCTTTTTGTTAGCAGTATTCAATGTGGCAAGAGAACGATGTGCCCTCTCAATACCAAAGGACATAGCTTCAGTAAGATCAAGAGTCTTAGGTAACCAAGTATTGAGAAAGTTAGTCATGTTGTTCTCTTCTGTGCCTTCTGGCAGTCCAAATATTCTTAGATTGTTGCATCTGGATCTGTTTTCTAGATCATCTAACTTATTTTGTAGAGAAGTATTTTGTTTGAGTAAGAATTCCACATTGTTTTCTTTTTCAATAATTCTCACATCCATATTTGTCAGAGCTTCTTCAATACCTGTTATCTGTGATTTTTGTTGTAAAAAGTCTTGGTGAAGTAAATCCATTTGTCTGGTAGTTTTTTCCTTGAAATTATCTATTTTCATATCCAGTTTATCACTTTTTGTAGTAAGATCCTGTATATTTGTTATCAAAGTCTGAATCTCTCTTTTGAGGCTGGAATCTTGGTTGCTGCATTTAGTGAAGATATTGATGAATTCTTTCAAATGAGGAGAAATTATCCAGGAATAATTTGACAAGAAAATGTGCCTTTTTTTTGTTTTTAACTAGATATTATTGTAGATGAAGTAAAATTCTTTCAAATCATATATAAAGGTATTTTCAGTTTTTAGTTTGAAGGCAGAATTTCTGTCAGAATAATATTTCTTTAGTGGAGCTGTTGAAATCTGCTGCTACTCAGAGCCCATCTTGGCCACACCAATTGTATTTTTTTTGAATATTGTAAAATTATTGTTCGTTATACGATTTTGCGATACTTCGGAGGTTTTCTCCCTGACCTCCACTGAAAATGGTCACATACCCTCTCAAACGTTCCCAATAATCAAATATGAATAAATATTTTCAGGCCAACAGTCATTTTTTACAAGAACAAATGTAGTTAAGATGATTGTTTCTTTCATTTTACTTATTTATGCATTTCAAACATGCATAAGATCAATTTCATAACCACAAGTGAGTTATTATTGTACCTGAATAGTTTATCTGATTTATTTATCTAATTTGGCATCTTCATTTCTCTTTTGTCAAAGATTGTTTTGTTTAGTTATTTTGATGAGATGACCTTTACAGTGAAGTAGGAATTTGTTATTATTTAGAAACTTTGTTTGTTCGGGTCCAAAACAAGGACATAAAATACTTTGCATTTGTCATAGCTATAGCAACAAACTGTGTAACTGCTCATTTGTCATCTATGCAGCACTGTGAAAAGTTGTATAAGAGTTTACTGGGTTTCTCTTCAACTTAGTGTTGATTCAGATCTGGTAATATCAACATCAGGGTTGAAGAAAATTTACTGATCCTTTTCAGCCACTATCCAGGCTCAGAAACAGAAGCACAGCTGATTCAATTAGCAACCTGGGTCAGTACTATGAACGAGTGCCCCGCTCCCTCATCTCTTCATGTAAATAGCAAAAAAAGCACTTTACTGTAATAAGATATAAGTGATTGGCTTATTACAGTCAGATCTATGCATCCCCATGAGAGAAAAAAAAAACATGAACATTTCTTCTACTGGCACACCAGGCAGGTGTCAAGATTCATGACATGGAAACCGTTGCTACAATTTATGCCTGCCTGCATGGAGCACTTCAGCACTCATGTTTTAGTTTAATTAAAAAAAAATCTTTCTAAACTGTAGCAAACTGCTTGCTGCAAATGTAGAAACAGTTGCCGCAGTTTATACCCTGCCTCACAGACCAGTCATCCTATCAGCACTAAATTTTTAAAGGCAGAGTAGCAACTGTCTCGTGTTTATTGACAACTTCCTTCAAACATCCATGGATTCTACCTGTTAGAGATGCACTTATTTATCTAGATCAGGGGCTTTTCTATCTGTCTTATTCAGGGTGAGTTAATAGCACCATACAAAAAACACCTTACTATGACACTAAAGCATTACTTCTACATATGTTCAGATTGTATATTATCCCCTTGTTTAAGTCTTTAAAGTTTTCCACACATCCCCCAAAATGTTTTCTACCATGCATCCAAAATAATTAGGCAACAACCCCAGACACATCTACTGCTACTGTTTGTCATTTGTACTGCAAGACCATTCCCTTAAAGTCCCAAAATGTTGTACAGTATACCAAAAATGCCTTAGTACTTAGTGACTTCATTGCAAGGCAGACATTCTGCACTCAGGCTGACGAGATAGGCTGAGACTTAGCTGCATCTTTGGTTAAGATTAGGGATATTGCTAATTTCCATTGGCCTCTCCACCATACCACATATGATTAGATCCTTATCCTTATGGCATGAGCCACCTTATGTTTCCCACTTGGAGGTGGGGGAATTTTAAGATAAAGTGTTGAGATTTCTGCTTTTTGAATAAGGCAATATTCTGACATTCTGCAGTATTATACCTTCACTAAGAAGATGCCTAAGTTCAAGGATCATACAAATAGCTTCTGCAGTTTTCAGATTAATTGATATCATTATTTGAAGATCCATTTTGCATCTGTGTATGACTAAATAGTCAGTAGTCCTTTCACTCCATTTTAAAAGGGTTGGCCTGCACCCTAACCTTTCAGTGTTCGCATAGCAGCTCAAAGTCATTCTGCCTCCACATCATCTGATTTAGGCAGAGCTCACAAGAACATTCTGACATCGAAACTTTAGTAACATCAAGTTAGCACTGCTGAAAACTAGACACCTAAACAGCAAAATCTTTTGACTTGATGCCTTCCTTACCTCAAATCCACCAGAATAAATGTAACTACAAAATGTGACTCCATGGTAATAAGATCACTTCCTCTGCTACAGAGAATTGTGACTCTCATATGGGTTGACCCACTGAGAACCAGGTCAGAGTAGCCATTCTTATCTGAAACTGGATTATTCCTTATCAGATTCCACCTAAACCAATCACTTTAGGCAGAAGACATTGCCCTAACCACCTGAAACAAACTACCTTCCTCATTAGGAAAAAATCTCTAATCAGGCTTCTCTCTATTCTGAATTTTATCTCTCTGCAAATAACTTAGAAATAAATACTAGAAAACTAGTGTTATACTGATCAGTACTGCAAACATTTTAAATAGTGCACATCAACCTTGTACTACTCAGCCTAGAGGTGCACCACTTACCATAGTGACAGAACATAGACATCTTTGTATATTGATTGACCAAACCATCTCCTTTAAAGGTCATACTGTATAACATTTTCAAAAGTACTGAATTAACCGAAACTCACCTACAGAATTTCCAGTGTTTTCTCTAAAGTTGCCAGAAGATCCACTGATGTTAATGTCCTCATACTAACATCAGAACATGGACTCACTATTTTTGCCCTTTGTTCTTCTTGTAATATTTCTTTGCAGAAGATAAAAAATAAGGTACTAACATTTATTTCCCTTACCCACAACAAGGAACACCATTGTGCTCCCATCAAAAGAGAAAAATTGCCGCCAATACTCTGTATGACCTCCCTTTTTCTGTACTTGCTAACCTTTGATTCTTTATGAGTCATATAATTCTCTTCTTGTAAGAAAACTAATTTCTCATTCTTGTGATCATGCTCTTAGAAACTACACTGCCTTTCAGCCTGTTATACCCCATTCCAGTTAGTAGTTTATGAAAACTCATTTGCCTTTGTCTCATGGTACTCCTTCCCTGCCAATATTAAACAGTTTTCTAATCTTTTCCATTACTGGCAGGAACTTAAAATCTACATCAAAAGCAAAACAGATATTCACGGCTTACTGATAATGTATGATTAGCTTACTTACTAAATGCTTACACACAATCTAGCACTGTATTTATCCATTATGTTTGCCTCTGTGTTGTCTTTGACTGCTGACATTGTATAAGTAATTACACTTCTAGCTCATGTACTTGTTCATACTATATCCACTTTACTCTGTCAGTTCTATGTACATTAAATGCTTAGGAATAATTGCATTATCCTGTCATTACAGCTACTGTCTTCAATTATCACCTTTGTCACTTACACAGTACCATTTATCTATATTTTGTAAACAAGATTTTAATTCTTATTATGTTCTTTGTAGTTAATAATACATGAAATTAAATGTCATTGTCTTATATGTATCTGTTATGTCATTGGTTGACAACCTGCAAATATATTAGCCTTTTGGCATTTGGCACAGGATGTTCTTCAAAACAAATTCTCTTTCATGGTAACCTCAACCACAATTGCCTCTGCCTTCCATTTTACTTCATAAATCCTCTCCCAAAACTGGACCATGTTCTTTCAGTTCATTCCAAAATTAAAAATGCAATTTCTCTGGGCCCTAGCAACTTCCATAGATGCCTACCCAGAATTACCTAGTCCTACCTGTTAAATTTCTATGATAGCTCTTCAAGTCTGCTACATCTGAAGAGCAGATGTTGTAGTGCTCTTGCATAAAGGTGGTTCTTTTAGCGACCCTAGGAATTGTACCCCAATTCATCTCACAAGTATTATTTCTAAGTTTATGGAGCACATTAAAGATGAGCCAGTAAGCATCAATATGGTTTGACTTAAGCTCATGGATAACCTTTTCAATCTCATAGTTTTATTATCTTACATAAATAAAGTTTTTACTATAACCAGTTTGCTCATATTTACTTTACTTTAATGCAGACTACATTTTGCTAAGCCTTTAATCCCTGGGCTCCATTATAATGTTCTTCAACTTAATTATTGCCTTTAATGCATCTACTGATTATATAGTACATGACACTATAATCTGGCCCTTTCAGAAGTGATCTTAACATATCATGCTGAACAGTGCCTTAGCTTGATAACCTTTGTCACCATATTTTATTTGGCTTGACTAAAACGGCACTTGATATGAATTTTAATCAATGTTTCATTCAGTTTCAAAATGTGCTTAAATATTAATTAATTTTATGCAGAGATACTGATTTTCCTTTTCATTGGGAAGACTACCAGAAAATCATCTGTTTTACATAAATTACTAGAAATAGCCAAAAAAGTAACACATCCATCTGGAAAATAGAATGGAATTTCAGATGCTTAAGAACCATAAATCAGTGTCACTGATTATATAAAATGTTTAAAAGTCAATTAAAATAAATAAATTAATAAAAGTAAAACAGAAGCCTAACAAATCAAGAATCAGAAAATGTATATTCACCAGGGTTAATGCTGTAATACAGTAACATTAAATGTAAAAAGAATTTCAAACATTTCAGAAGTTCAATATAAAAGTGTTTGTTACTTTTTAAATGTAAATTCTTCATCTTGGACCAATATTTAAAACAGATAAAGATAAAAAAATGTTACATATTTTTGTTTTTTTGCAGTCTTCTTTTGAATGGTGCAAAGCTAACATAAAATCTAACAAGTAATATACGTTCATCTTAATTTTATGTTTGTTTCCTGATTATGACAACAGATAAAGAATGATTATAAAACATAAAATATAATAACAAGTAAAATATATTTCATAGTTTTTCTTTACTGAATATAAGGATAATGCTGACTATGATGTGATTTATTAGGAAATGACTGCCTTTTACACAGCTAGAGTTATTCCTTATTCTACTTGCAGAGCTTGTGGACACTCGTGAGTTAGCTCTTACTAGTTGCAAGTCAAAGAAGCTAATCCTGGATTGGGTGGCAATCACCCTCACATAACTACACAAATGCAGACAAGCAAACACATCTGTGTGTGCGCGCACACACACACACACACACACACACACACACACACACACACACACACTCAAATGGTAATAAGTAGGAGTAAAATATTCTCCTACATGCCATTGAAAAATGGGAGGAAATAGGATCACCTAATGGAAACCTACAAAGCTACAAAGTTGGCATGCAAATTGCTTACAGATTATTTGTGTGCTTCCTTATTTATTTATTTAATTATTAACCCAGAAGAAAATTGATGTGCAATAGAAATGCTTGCAGTCAACAAAGAGAGGAAGCAAACACTTTACTTTTGTATTTAGCAGATCCAGTGATATCACCATCTAAAAAATATGAAATCACTGCCAAGATGGAAGATGGCAAATCATTAGCAATTAAGAAACCATAAATTTAATTTTGCAAAACAAATGGCATGGTTGACAACATTTGGAAGACTAGTGAGTTTCAGATCAATTTAAGTTAATTATGTTTATAATATGCTACAGCTATGCCTTATGTAAAAATCCTGTACATAATATCCATGATATGCTAGAGCTGTGTCTTATGTAAAATCCTGTACATAATGTCCGTAATATGCTAGAGCTATGTCTTATGCAAAATCCTGTACATAATGTCCATAATATGCTGGAGCTATGTCGTATGTAAAATCCTGTACATAATGTCCATAATATGCTGGAGTTATGTCTTATGTAAAATCCTGTACATAATGTTCATAATATGCTAGAGCTATGTCTTATGTAAAATCCTGTACATAATGTTCATAATATGCTAGAGCTATGTCTTATGTAAAGTCCTGTACATAATTTTCATAATATGCTAGAGCTATGTCTTATGTAAAATCCTGTACATAATGTTTATAATATGCTAGAGCTATGTCTTATGTAAAATCCTGTACATAATGTTTATAATATGCTAGAGCTATGTCTTATGTAAAATCCTGTACATAATGTTTATAATATGCTAGAGCTATGTCTTATGTAAAATCCTGTACATAATGTCCATAATATGCTAGAGCTATGTCTTATGTAAAATTCTGTACATAATGTCCATAATATGCTAGAGCTATGTCTTATGTAAAATCCTGTACGTAATGTTCATAATATGCTAGAGCTATGTCTTATGTAAAAATGTTCATAATATGCTAGAGCTATGTCTTATGTAAAATCCTGTACATAATGTCCATAATATGCTAGAGCTATGTCTTATGTAAAGTTCTGTACATAATTTTCATAATATGCTAGAGCTATGTCTTATGTAAAATCCTGTACATAATGTTTATAATATGCTAGAGCTATGTCTTATGTAAAATCCTGTACATAATGTTTATAATATGCTAGAGCTATGTCTTATGCTGTGGATCACCAGTGCTGTTTTTGCTGGAGAAGAGACTTCATGAGCAATTTCACATATCTTCCCCTTTACCACTAATGCAAATGGTACTTGAATGTCAGAGCTCATTTTTTTAGAAATTCCTACCCATTATTATAGGGTTCTGTGTGACGTTCTTAGCTATTGAAATACATTTTTAAAATATTGTTGTGGCCAGACCTTTTGAGTAAGTTAATGGCCAAAAGTAAGGCACATGGGCAATATTTTATTATATGATGTATGCATTTGAAAAACTCACATAACTACATAAAACTATTCTACAATGCATAATGCTGTCACACATCCTGCTAATACCAAGATTCTGACACAGATTTGTCAATTATAAAATAATTGTTTCATCATGAAAACTATAAAATCAGATCCAATTATTTGAAAAAGTTGTAGCATAAATACTAACAGAGATGTGTGGCACCTTTTGCTCTGAATAGCATCTGCCATGAAAACATTAATACTTGTCACTGATGTTAGCTAGTGGAAATACATTTGTTTTACATGCTGGCTGCTAAACAAGACACTTAATTAGAACTTGAGTGGACTGGACAGCTACAAAAATATCTTTTTTGAGTTCTCTGTGTTTCCAAGATCCTAAACAAAACTAGTGTCAGCTGTTGGCTACAGATTAATAACTTACTTGGCAGCTAATTCCTTTACATGAATTGTATCTGTCACATTTGCTTAAAACCAAGTAAAAATAGATGTCATTGTACTTTACGTAATTGGTCTCAGCGATTTGCTTTTGTTGATAGGAGATCAGCAGTCAGCTAGGTCTGCTGACAAAACTGCTAAGATCTATTCTTTTAAATATAATTGGATGGAATATTAGCCAAGCCACCGTTAATCAAAACTCTGTCACCTACAAACAAGACCAAGCTTTCATTTCTCATAGAGGACCTCCTTCTTCCATTTATTAACTATGTTTTTTTTCCCTTTATTTTTTCCAGAAAATAAATTTAATAATACAAGAAAAGTAGCCTCAAGCAAAAAGTAGAAACAGTAGCCAAGTCACACATACATGTTTGTGGATCACATGCATAGAATACTGTAATATTTATTTTAACTGTCAAGAAAACTATGTAGCCTCAGACAATTTCTAAGATGTCAGCAGATTACTAGATATTTAACTCCAGGCCGGTAATACTTAAATTGCATTCTAAACCTGATCTGAATTATGCTTTGTATAATGCTAGTACACAGAAGGATATTTAAAGTTTCCAGTACATTGTGCAGAAGAATTACCTGCCATTTGGTTGCAAGGAAACATTAACATTTACAAAATATTGATATGCAGTATTTACACTTAGCATTCGGATATGTATGGGTGATCGAGATTTTTGTTCTCTGAAGAACTTTTGTCGTTCTTTCCTTTTTCCCCATTTTTTTACTCATATATCTGGTTTATCTTATTTAGGGTATGGGGAAGCTGAAGCCTATTCTCACACTCCTTTGGAACAAGGCGTTATGAAGATTTTATTCTATATGGAATCCATGTCAGTTTTTCTCTCTTTCTTTTTTTTTCCCTTTTTTTCTGATTTATTGTATTTATTTATCCTTTGTCGACCAGGTTAGTCCCATTAGGCTAGTTGCCTCTTTTCAGAGGAGACCTGAGGTTGTATGCATACTACTAGGAGAAATTTGGCCATGGCATCAGGGAAGCTCCTGCACTCGTTTTGATAGGTGCCCTGGGTTCTTGCGCATCTACCTGAGCTACAGCCAACACACAAGATGTGGCTTAGGTTTAATGTCTCATCTGAAGGAAGGATCATTCAGGAATGTAGCAACCCTCATGCTTCACTGCATTGTCAACAACTGATCTACAATGTGTGGGAATAGAACCCACAGCCGTGTGCACCAAAGGTAAGCATGCTACTTTTTTTTGCCTCTGATATTGACACTGATATGCACTTTTAAATCTGTTTAAACTAATTCAGGATCACAAGGGAGCTAAATGCTCCTCTGGCACTCCTCTAGAACATGGCTTAAAGGCTTATTACAGATAGAAATCTAGTCTTTTCCAACACACACGAACAGACACACACACACACTCACACACACACACACACACACACACACACACACACACACACACACACACACACACACACACACACGGACACACACACACACACACACACACACACACACACACACACACACACACACACACACACACACACACACACACACACACACATGCACACACACACACTTATGTGAGCATGTTCTCACAAACTGATACAGCACAATGATAAGAAACTTAGAAACCAACAAATAGAATCTACATGGAAGGTTTCAAGTTCACCTGTGGTTCTCTGAAATATGAGATGGATATATATTACTTCATCAAAAAGCAAAATTTTTTTTTATGCGAATACCTAATCATCAACCCTTTTACATTCAACATCTGTTCATTGAATTCACATCAGCAAATGGGTTTCATAGGGAAGTTAGTCAAACATCATTAGAAATGTGCCCTTTTCCCAACTGTAGCGCAGTTTTAGAGTTGGTATATATATAAGTGGGGAGGTTGGGGGCACAACCCCTCACATTGGGGCATGTAAGGGTGCATAGCCCCCCCCACCTTGGTGTTTTGAAATAATGTATTGTGAATGACAATCACTGTGGTGGACAAGTAATTCCCTTCCCTATGAAAACTTTTCACTGATATGAACATTCGATGAATGGATGTTCAATGTAAAGGGATCGATGGATAGGTAATCATGGAAATATAAGTTTGATGAAGTATATAGACCCATAAGGGATATAAGGAGTATCATCCGTAAAAAATACATTGAGAGAGACAGGATGACAGACTTTACAAGAAAACACTCAACAAAAATGAAAGGGAGACCCAAGCTCAGTGTAGCAGCGGAGGCTGCTTTTTTTTTTTTTTTAGTATTTAAATTTCAGTTACATAATTTGATAAGTCACTACATGTGTCACTAGTACATAATGTATGGGAATAGACATAGATCAATAGAAAGTACCATTGAGACATTAGTTTTAATGATATCTGCAACATAACGTGATTGTACTTCAACACTATTTAGTTCCTTGAACTCCAGGATGCATGTATTTTGTTGTCTTTAATGCTTTATAATCAGCATAGGTACATATGTTATTTTTCTTGGCATCTTTTAATTTCCTTCGGATAGCACTGTGTTTACAGAAATATCCTCAAAGTGCTCATTAACAAAGGCTTATAATTGTTCATTTAATGTTTTGCTTGATCTGTGCATTATTTGTTCTTTGTAGAACTGATATCACTTGTATTATTTTCTCTGCACTCGTGTTACTCTGTAGCTAAGTGCCGCATATCAAATGATATCCAAGAAATAGTGTGTAGAGCAATCTCAGCCTCATATTTTGATCCAATGAAACTTCTATTTTTGCAGGCATAATCATTGTATGTCTTGACAAATTCATTAGAAACTAAACTGATAATGCTACTGCCCTGTGGATGTGTGTACTTTATCTGCATACTCGCTAGTTCATAAAACTGAAGCTGTAAGTATTCTCTTTTTCTGATAAATAATTGCATCCCCATTTCAGTACTTTTATTGGGTGGAACTAAAGAAATTCTGTGAAATTTTGGGAATTATGCAAATAAAAAAGTTATCTAATCAAAGGCAATGTTCCTCATTTGACACAATGCTGCTTAAACATTATAGCAAGAATATGACAAAAAAAAATACATCAGTTGTAAAATACATTTAATAAATAAAATGTGTGTGAGCATTTGTGTGCTAATTTGCTTGAGTTTAGGATATTTTATATATATATATATATATATATATATATATATATATATATATATATATATAAAATAGAAAGAGAGAGACTTGGGTCTGTCTGTCTTTTTGTGCCACTGTACACCTATATTCCTGTGGGTAAGATGTTGGTATGCATATCAGTAAGTATTCTATTCTCCATCTACAAGATATACAGGGAATTTTAAGTTCCTGATTAAACAAATACATTATAGATAACAGTAACTAGTATTAAGGCTAGTGGTGGAGAATGAAGTAATTGAATTTTGATTGTGAATTATTCAGGAAATGATGGAAAAGAATATAAAAATATATTTATAGAGTCAAACATTTTTTTTCATATATATTTACTGGCATGAAATATTGTGTGCATTGAATATGAAGTAGTGGAAGCAAATAACTTGGATGAGTTGTCAAATACATTTGGAGATTTTTTCTGGTTAAGTGTATAGAAACTCTGTACTTTAGTCATGCAAATAACAGCAAAATGAGTAAGGCTGTTTAGTATTTTACTGTATAATCATTATTTAAAAAAATAGAGCAAAATGCAGAACTCATTCTGAATAAAGAGAAGCAGGGTTATATTCAGTTTTGTTGTGGAGTAAAACTAAGATAACAGATGCTCTGTGAATAGTAATAGAGGGCAAATACAGTTTTGAACACTAAAACATTGGCACACAAACAGAGACCCAAAAGGAGCCTGGATAAATGTGTGTGTGTGTGTGTGTGTGTGTGTGTGTGTGTGTGTGTGTGTGTGTGTGTGTGTGTGTGTGTGTGTGTGTGATAATTGGCCCATCATGCAGGCTTTACCAGAATTAAGACAAATTATTGGTCTTACCCCTAAATTTGCCTATAGAAATAGCACAAACCTTAAACAACAGTTTCCATGCTACAATTGCTGCTGTTGCAATTTTATTGACGAATATATGAATTATCTTGTACACAGACTGGCAGAAGGTATTACTTTAGGTGTGCTGCAACATGCAATGCAATCCATATTGTCTATCTGGCTACATGTAAACAATGTACTACTTTTTATGTAGGTAAGTCAATCAGAAGACTAAAAGACAGGATAATTGAGCATAATTCGGACATTAGGCGTAATGTAGTAATGAATGCCTTAGCCAAGCACATAAGTGAAACTAATTCAACACATAGTTTTATGTTCAAGGTTATAGATATTGTTGTTAAAAGTAACAGATGAGGTGATATTAATAATAAATTGGAATTAAGGGAATATAAATGGGTTGTATTGTTGTCTGAGGATCATGCAACTGGTCTAAACCAAATGTTATCAATTAAACCTTTATGAAAATACAGACAGAATTGTCTGAAATAATTACATTCTTTTAAAAAGAATATATATAAATATACTTCCTATATATGTTTTTTATATATGTCATATTTTATATGTCTAAGGGTTTTACCTCTTTAAGATGATTAAATGTTTTCTATTGGCTGTGATATTTTTGAAATTGTTTAAATTAAGTCTAGTAGGATATGATGTCAGCACTGATGAAGGGTTTTTGACCTGAAAGCTTTGTTGTTTTATTAAAACATTTACACTACTCAGTTCTTTGTTTTTATTTTTGATAAAATAAATACTGTATTTGTTCATTTGCCTACTTTCTCATATTTAGGGTTGTAGTGGACTATCATCATATTTCAGTAAAAAAGAGAGAAAGCCATTTTTAGAAATGCCCACAGCATAGTGCTGTGTGCAGTCTTGTGCATGGACTATAATCGTCCCCATGAGCAGTCCAGATGATTGCTAGTTTATCTTTTAGCATGGCCTTGCAATACAAGAGGAAAACAGAGTTACCCAAGTAAAACTGAAAAGATCACAAGCAGCCATGCAGACTGCAGTCAGGTAGTAAAATGTATGCAGGAAAACAGACACACCAGATTAAAGCCATATGGGTACTAAATGGGCATTCACATTTTACACAAGAGACCCTCCAGCCTCTAAACTAACCAGAGTACGAAGCAGGGGAGAGACACCATTGTAATGTTCTCTAATAATAGCTACAACAAAATATTTTATTAGCGGTTTTGGGTACCCACATCAAAAGTGAAGTAAAAAATAAAACTATGAAGATTGCAATGGGGGGTTTTAAAGAATTATCAATAGCTGGGAAAGTGTTAGTTAACAATGGAAGGTAGAGTTTGAATCATTCAATTAAACTGCAGAAAATGAAAGTATAAATTAACCTTTTTATTTATGGGCCCTCTGGAGAAGATGATTGCGGGGACATGGAACATATTTTGGCAGATCAGAAGGAAATGATTAGGACAGGAAGTAGACATTTTACAGAGCTATATAAAATATCTTAGAAAAGGTACTGATTCAATTAGAAAGGGGTGAAGGATCTCTTCAGATTGCAGTGAACAGGTGCAGAAATATTTAAGAAATGATTGGATTCTTATAAGGAAGACACCACTAAAGATTACATATGTCATCTGTTTTTCAGGGTTTGCACATTTTGTTGCCTTTACCTTTGGGAACTATGAATTATTTGATGGGGGAAAATTAGCTGATTACTACAGATGTATGAAAACAGAAATAGATGCTATCATATAGGTTTTTGCTTTTAGGCATAATTACCCATTGCGCCAAAAACGGAGAACAGCAAACAATGTAGCAACAAAATCACTCGAAATAGCTTCATTGAACAGCCTTTATTTACCAAAAATTACAGTTTGCTTATTCGGTAAGCGCTTTCATCTTGAAAAGACTTCCTCAGACTGAATAACAATTCACTTGCCCCACCAATATTTAAGCAAATCATAACCCATTAATTAATTAATTAAACAATCAACCTTCATTTGAATTCATTGCACATCACACAAATTTAAAAAGAAAAACACCCGAATAAATGACACAAGCAACTGTTTTACTAAAACACATCAAATATTTACTATTCTAAACTAAATAGTATATTTCACTCCCCCGTTTTATAATAATAAATAAATGTAATGTTTTAGCCTTCTTTTTTTTCAAATATACCTTAAAGTTTTCTTTGTCATTAAGTCCAGGGGGACAACTAGAATTTAATTTTAAAATCCAACAGTATTCTTTCTATTTCAACTTATCTTCAGCTGTAAACTTATTATTAAAATTAAGAACTTTATCTAATACCATAAATTTTGGACTGCCTAAACAATTTGTATTTTTGTAATGCCTACCCCATCCACTAGTAGTTTCTTTCTTCTGTATTGCATATAAATGTTCTCTAATTCTTTTATACAATTCTCTAGTAGTCATACCTATGTAAAATAAAGAACATTGTGAGCACACTGATAGGTATACTACAAATTTCATTCTACAAGTATTTTCACTTAATATATGCAATTTAACATTATTAATACTTATTTCTGTATGCCCCTTATATATAAACTTACAATGTTCACAGTTAAGGGAACTAACCACCACTTCTTTTGTATCATTCATATATTTGATTTTATCTTGGAAGATGCCTTTAAAGTTTTAATTAATTAATATTAATTACCCATTGCTGCAGCACATCTGTCCAAGTGGCTTTTCACTGAATTTGTAAATTTGTTTATTTTATCATGGGACTCTGTGACCCAGTGGTACACTTTCACTTGTCCCCACTTTAATTTTAATAAAGATTTAGTGTATAGGAAGGGGGGATGTGGAATACTTGGACCATTACATGATGGGTGGGGGAGATTGCAACCTAAAAATAATATATTGTATGTTCTTTTTGAAATTTTTGGCTTGTATTTTTTACTATTCAAAAATCACTTTAAGTGCGACTTGTTCTGTTTCTCAGCCAAACTTATTTTACCAGTGTTTTAATGGCTATAATTTAGCTGTTCCACCTTCATCTTCTTCCTCTTCATAACATTCATCATTATCATCACTACCATCTTGTATTGTATCACACCATAGAGCAAAATAGATCAATGATTCTAGTGATCTGAAATGCTTTAGTATTTCTAGTGTAAGTATTATTAAGAATTTCAGATTTTAAGATTAATCATGAAGCCAGACATTATGTTCTGGCCCTTGAAACTACACTTAAAAAATAATTAACTCTGAATTGTCTTCATTTATTGTTTATACAGGCTGACAATTGTTTCAGTATTATCTAAATTGCCAGCCTTTTGAAATAGTGTAGAAGTATGGGAATGAACAAATACTCTTTTCTTTGTGATGAGAAAACAGTGTTCAAAATAAATAAAATTCAGTCCACATTTTTTATCCATTTAAGTCATTTAATGAGAGGATGTTGCTGTAGATTTTTATATAAATATGAGTCTTACAGCTCATAAACTTCATGAAGTAGATTTCAACATGCTACATTAAGAAATAATTGGGTCTATATCACGAGATTTACATCTTAAAATGTTGACTCTTTTTTGTTCAACACGAAAATCAGTTCAGAAAGAAATCGGGTGGTTGTTCTGTTACACCTGCCGTTTCCCTGACTGTAGTGTGGTCTTGGAGTTAGAATATTTAGTTAGGGAGGGTGTGGAGGGTACAACCCCCCACATTGGGTGGGGTGGCCCCCACTTAAATATGTTTGTTTTTGTGTGGTGTTGGTGTTTGGCCAACCTATTTCTTTCTGTTGGAAAGAAATCGGTGATTTGGCTGTTCGTGTAAGTTGGAGTTCGACACTTTCATGTCAAACAACTGAGAGTCAACATTTTAAGATGTCGATCTCATGATATAGACCCGAAATAATCTTCTGAGCAGCACAAAAGCTGCCTCTCAGTATGCAATTTTACATGACACTGGCAATGGATATGTAAACAATATTGCAGATGAATGGTGTCTGAGAGACTTATGCTACTGCTTTGGAATCCTCTCACGAGGCTCCATGAGTCATGAGCTACAATGGATCTGAACCATTGCAATTACCTCAGTGATCCAAATCTAGCTGATGTGTATCAAGTAACAACTTATTTATTTATTTATTTATTTATTTATTTATTTATTTGTTTGTACACGATATTTAACTATCAAGAATTGTTGCTAAAAATTAGAAAATATTTCAAACTTTTTCAGATTTACATGCGTATACAGATTATGCACATAGTAGCAGCAAATTTTGGCATTCTTTCATGCACTTTCATTTGAATAATTATTTTCTAGCATGTTAAAAGAACTTCTATAAATACATAGAATTATTTATTTGCTTGTTTATGTTTTTGTTAAGGGACTACGCCAACTATGCACAATTAACTTTTTAAAGGAGCAGTCTGGGACCATGATATTTTAAAGATATTCACTGAAGTTACTCATAATGTAAACAGAATATGCATTTTTTTCAAAAACATTGCACTGTGATGAGTCATATTAGTAGGTCATAATGCTAATCATATTTCTGTTTGGCCAGTTAACATTATTTCTTACTAGCTTAGAAAAAAAGCACCAAGCAATGAATTATAATAAATTGTGATGTAAAAAGTAAAATGCAGACGGTCAAATAGAGGGCTGCTGTGGCATTGGAGTTTTCTGATGCCAGAACCCTAGTCTCTACTACCTATGAAAAGAGAATTACTAGAAGCCCCAGAATTTACATCTGAGGCTAGACAACAGTAACAGTAAAATACAAATGATGTAAAGATGTGGTACTGAGGCACTTGAGGAGTTCTTATACCATGTCAAGCTCATCCCCTGCTCCCTATGAACAAATTGATACAGCTCTTAGAATATACATCTCAGCCTAGTACACAGACAAAAGATGATTGGCTCTACAATTAGACCAGCTACAGCTGTCATTCAATATGCATCCGGTACATGTTATCATAGATAGATATCATTAATTATCCTACCTGTTTCACTAGAACAGCTTGAATAATTTGCCTCAGGGTATATATATATATATATATATATATATATATATATATATATATATATATATATATATATATATATATATATATTTATATATAGATATATAGACACACACACATATTGCCTGACACTTTATCTACCAGCTATAATGTCTTCTTTAGTTGCTGTTAACTTGATCCAACTAGCCTAAGTAAACCAAGCCAGCAAAGTACAATGGTTGCATTGATCACTTCTAGAAGGCTACATAAGAAACTGATCTCCCTGGAAGCTTTCCTAACAACAGAACATACAGATATGTGTGCCATTACTGAAACATGGCTCCAGTGTAGTGATAATACAATGACCAAATCCTCCTGGTAGAACACCTGTGTGATCAGTGATGATGTGTCTGTATACCTAGACAGCTCCTTAAACTCTAGACATGTAAAGCTGCAGAACGGCAATTAACTCCTTCCCATTCTAAGTATAAATAAGACCCACCCGCTAACATTTCCTGCTCAGTTGCAGAACTCCCTCTATGTCTCTTGCAGTGCACAAGTATATCTAAATAAGACAAAATCCCTTATGATCAAACCAAACACAATTATAATTAGAGACTGAAATTATCCATTTGTTAACTGAAATAATTACACTACTGCAAATAATTGTGTTCAATGATTCCTAGACTTCATTAATGAAAACTGACTAGACTGGATTTTATGTTGCCCTATGAGAAAATCAAAGGCATTGGTCATGATCATTACAAACATTACACCATTATGATCTACAAGCTGTAGTTCCCGTCCTCATTTAATTCTGACCATCAGGCAGTAGCACTCACTCCCAAAGCCAACATCAAAACAGTCACAAACCTGAACACCTTCAAAGGTTTCTATTATGACAATATATTTCAACTATATGATGATTTGTGGAGTTTCAAGAATCCCTTTCCTTCTAAAATTCCAACAGCAAGCACTGCTTCATTAATGGTAGGGTTCATTATGGAGGGGTTCTATTTGTACCTCAATACCTGAATCAAGACATCAGTCCTGATCAATAACAAATGCAATACTGCGCTTAGAAAGCCATCCCATTGGTAGAGCACAACCTTAAACAAGACCTATAACAAGGGAAAATAGTTTTCTCTCTTAAAAAAAATGAAAAAGCCCACACCTAAAAATTAAACTCTAAAAGGTTAATTAAAAATCTTAACAACAAAATCAAATATCCTAAGCCCATCATAAGTCGTTCTTTACCTAGATCACAAACCTTACAAATAACATCTAGTACTGCTTTGCATTCACACAGAATGGCTCTATTTACTCTGCCCCTGAAGACATATTTGACCTAACTGCAGACTGAGTTAGTTCATAGCCCTGCATCTAGTCTATAAGTGCTTGAGCTCTTATTTATTTTATCTATTTTATTTTATTTTAAATTTGTTAACCAGGAAAGTCCATCTGGACATGTGTCTTTTTTCAGTTGAGGCCCGGGGAAAAAAGCTCCGCAAAATCATAGAACAGTAGCAGTATTAGTTTTAAGTCATAAATAGTTATGCATGAGATCGAGTAGGACATTTTTGTAAGACTATACAGAACATAGATGATCACATGAGTGATATCTTGTCAGCATCCCTTGAAACTTTACCACTTAATAAGTCCAAAGCTTGTGTTAGAGGTAAAAGCTACTATATAAAATGGGTCCCCAAAATGTGCTGGGGAGATTATTTGCTAGTACTTCAAAGCTGCCTTTCACTAAAAAAAAGAAAGGTCAAAATTACATTAATCAGCTTACTATTCTGAGTAGAGGTTCTTTAAAGGAAACATTCTTTTTTACCCTGTACCATCTTACTTGTGCACTAACCCTAAGCCTAACATTGCCTAACCCAAAATCTGCACATTTCAAAAACCCTTTCCCTAACAATACAAATACAGAGGTCACTAGCACACAATTCCTATACTACAGCATCATAATTCCAAACCCATTGCAAACATAGCCCTTACTCCAGCTCTGGCCCCAAAATACTTAAACAAGACTCCCACACCTTAACAGATGTGAACATACACAATATTCTAGATCTACAATCTTGCTTGGGTTTTATTCTTCCTTCTAACCTGTAAAAACGTATGCAAACAATCCTATGCTAATGCTGAAGTTTTTAATTTATTTGGAAACTTTATGTTTATAACAAAACCTCACTTGTGTTTATGCAAACACAGCAAACACTCAAAATGAACAGTCGATGTAACTGTGGATGTTGCACTGCTATCAACGTCCAGTGACACAGATCAGTTTTCTGTGGATTCCACCCTCACCTCTTCAGTGCCTGTAGAGGATCAAGTCTTTCTGAGTACCCCTAAAGAGTGTCATCACTCAGAGGGTATATACTCTTGCACCAGTAGTGGTCCCACCACAGAATGTGGGGACTCCAGTTAGGAGAAGCAGTCCCAAAGACCATCAGCACCTCGGCTACTAATCATTGGCAGAACTGTATGCTACTTTTTTAATATCTCTAAATATTTTGGGTTTCTAATAACATGATGGGAACTGACCCATTCCTAAGTCAAAGTACAATTAAAGTTCATGAAATTAGTGTTGTTTCCATCTTTGATGTCAGCCAAAATTGCTCTTCACAGCACCTGCAAATGAGCCCAGTAATGTCTCCTTCTCAGTTCCTACAGGGTTACATGTACTGGTAACATATCTAAATATGATTGTAGAGTCTTTTTTATAAGACCCATTGCTCCTGCTACTATTGGAACTGTCTCGGTATCTTTCTTCCACATTGTGCTTTTTTCTGCCTGCATTTCTTTATTATTTTATGACTTTGTGTCTCTCTGTATGCAAGACATTTAGTCACTGGGTGTGGCAGTTTCAATGATCAATGCTACTTTTGTCTTCTTTTCAATGACCAGTGTATCCGGTTTTCTAGCATCTAACTTTTGAACTGTTGGTAATGGGTAATCCCAAGTGATATTAATGTCATCATTTTCTGTGATAGTTTGTGGCTCATGTATTGAACGTTTTTCAGCCACTTCAGTACCATAATGTTTGCACAATCCCCAGTGCAACAGTCTTGCCACATTATTATGCCTTTCAGTATACAGTCTTTCTGCCATTAGGATGTCAAAACCAGCAATGAGGTATGCGACTGTTTCCAATTTGGTTTTAAAAAACTTGTTTGTTTCTCCCACATGTGCAATGGACTTTGTAAATCAGCATGTACATAACCTACTATTTTGGGCCACCAAAATTAACCTTTCATCTCTTGGCTTGAATTCACGTCTACTTAACCATTCCTGTGTTTATTCCTGACCTTAGAAATAGCTAGTTTTTTAGTTTCAGTACTCAAGTCTGTTTCTTTGAGCTCAGTACTTGTTCAGAACTCATTGTAAGCACTAAATAAGCTACAAATTACTGCAGCACTCAACTTTCCTCACTTGTCTAGTGGAAAACAGTTTCTAGTATGTAACAAATAAGCACATATCCAGGCATGTCTAAGGGTCAGCTCCCGGTGTTTTCTCCTGTCTACCTGATCAATCTGGGCATCTTGGGGCAATGCAGCAATTGCCTCATGTACACAGAAAACCCTCTCCTCCTACCACCCAACACTACAACCTGTGAGAGATGCACTTATATAGCCAAACTGGAAGCAAAGCTCTCTTCACCCAAGACTGGACTAGACAGTCAAGAGGAGAAGGCAAACACTTGCACCACACCACACTCATCACATAGTCCCTCAAAACCTACACCACCAAAACACACACATAGAAACACAAAACACACACCTACATTCACAGAGGCTCTCAGTAAAAACCTGCCCAAGCAACAGGGACCTCCAAAGCAGAAACACAAGCAACCTCCACCCCCAACACAACCCAAATGACACATAGCCCACAAACTCAGTGTGCCACTCAACCACAGCCCATAGGGCATAACAATGTACCCAACACTCTAGTCATAGATGACTCTATAGTCAGGCACACTGATGTTCCACTCACCAGGCTAAACAAGGAGAAAGTTACTGTCAGCTGCCTGTCAGGTGCCAGGACCTGCCACATAATGCATGCACTCAGGTCACTCCACAACAAGTACAAATATGGCTCTGTCATTGTCCCTGTTGGTGTGAATGACCCGAGACATACCTCCCTGGACGACATGAAAAGGGACATGGAGGAGCTGTCTGATCTTGTAGCCCAGGCAGGTATGACCCTAGCCCTGAGTAGCATCCTGCCATCACCCAGAATGATACCACAGTACAAGAACAAAATAACTGACTTCAACAATTGGCTAAGCTTCTGGTGTCATTCTAAGGGGATCCAGTATCTGTCTGCCTGGGATGATATGATCGACAAACCACGATGCTTTGCCAGAGATGGCCTGCACCTGTTGCCTCTGGGATTCCAGATACTGGCTATGGCTCTAGCTACCCCATATAGTGCCTTTTTTAGGCAAGGTTCAAATGCAAATTCACCACTGTAACAGGTACATGCAAGCAGAATCTGAGGGTATTGCTACCCAATGCTAGAAGTCTAAACCTCAAAATGCACTCAGTCGAGGCACTACTTAAAATAGAGAACATCGACATCTGTGCAGTGACAGAGACTTGGTTCAAGGCTCCAGAGAGCACCCCTGCATTACCAGGCTATAACTCATACCACACTTTTCGGCTACCTAACCTGGACAGAAACACTAAAGGCGGAGGTCTGTCCATGTTCAATAAGGATATCTACACCTGCAGGCTAGTTGCTCAGCATAATGCATCCGAGATTATCAAGTGCAACTAACTCTGGGCAAGACCGCAATCCAAATTGTAGCTTGCTACAGATCTCACACCATGCCCCAGGATTCCCACTCCTCATTTCTTGATACACTGGAAAATATTAGGGCACAACCTAAAACCCTAATAATGGGTGATTTCAGCTACCCCACCATTAACTCGGAAAACTACTCATGTAGCAACTCTTGTGTTCAAAGTTTTCTGGAATTCATAAATTCCAATGCCTTATATCAACTTATCCATACCCCCACCAGGGGCAGCAATATCCTACACCTGGTTATTACCAACATGGGCAACCGGTGCTCCACAACAGAGGTCAATTCCTCATTGTCAGATCCAACCACAAGCTAATCACTCTAGATATCCACATCCCTCCCCCACCCCCCATTAGGGAAACCACCATAAAAAATTTCTCCAAAGCCAACTTCACGCTTCTTAAGACAGAAGTGGCAAACTTCACGACACTCATGCTGACAGACAATAGAGGTATGACTGCTGAATCCTACACAAATGCACTTTATAAGAACTTACATGAGTGCATGGATCGTGCAATCCCTAACAGAACCAAGATACTATCCTCCAAAAAAAGAAAGCCAATCTGGTGGTCCCCTGCCATAAACAACCTCTACAACAGAAAAAAGAAACTATTGCAAAAAAGAGTAAAATCCCATGATTGGAGGAACTCCCTGGTAAGCCTCAGTAAGAAGCTGAGATCCCTCATAAAATCCTCCAAAGCTAGTTACGAAAACATAATCGCCACTGACTCTAAAGACAACCACAAAGCATTCTATAGCTATGTCAAGAATTTCAATGGCAACACTCACATCTACTCTGAGTTACAGCACAATGGCACTAAATATACAGAACCAACTGATATTGCCAACATCCTGGAAGATAGGTTCAGTGCTATCTTTACCCCACTCTCATCCCCTAAAGGGGCCCATCTCTATACCAGAAGAATGCAAAGTTCCTGTAATCACGACTGCACAGGTAAAAAACACACTCTCCAAAGCCAAGAACACAGCATCCATGGGACCTGACAACATCCCAGACTGCGTTCTCCATGAACTACAGAACAAACTAGCACCCCAACTAAGTACCATGTTCAGTCATAGCCTCAACTCAGGCTATGTGCCCACTGAATGGTGCACAGCGATGGTTATCCCACTCCACAAAAAGGGAGCCACCACAGACCCTAGAAACTACCGCACCATTAGCCTGACGAGTCTGGTCTGCAAGGCTATGGAACATATCATCATGGAACTTATAAACAATGGCATTGGTAATCTCCAAACTCTGGACTCCACCCAGTTCGGGTTTGTAAAAGGCAGATCATGTCTCCTAAACCTGATAACTTCTTTGAAGCGGTCTCCAAAGCCGTAGATGAGGATAAGGTGGTTCACATAGCCTATCTAGATCTCACCAAGGCTTTTGACACCATCCCCCACTATGGAATTATAGATAAACTCACTAAACTAGGCATAAATCCCTATGTCACAAGATGGGTTGCCAACTGGCTCATTGGCAGAACCCACACTGTGAAAGTAGCAGACTCCCAAATCCAACTTCAGACCAGTGACAAGTGGAGTACCACAGGGTTCAGTCCTGGGTCCTCTCCTGTTTGATATCTACTTCTCTGAAGTACAGGCTAACACAGAAGGTCTTTGGCTAATGAAGTTCACAGATGACTGCAAACTAGGAGCCATAACCAAAACTCCAAAAGATGTGGACATCCTACAAAACGGCCTCGTGTCAAAGCCTGGTGTCAAAGCGATGGCCTCAAGCTCAATGCCAAAAAGTGCATTATCATCCCTTTTTGGTAAAAACTCTGTACCCATGAACTACCACATAAGTGGTAATCTACTTAACACTGAAAGTGGGATAAGAGACCTTGGGACACAGGTGGACAGTAGTCTCTCCTTTGATAATCACATCGCTACAGTAGTCAGGAAATCCTTCTACATGGCACATCTCATCACAAAAGGTTTCTCATCCAGGAAAAAAGAGATCATTGTTACCCTCTAGTCGTAACTCATTAGACCCATTATAGAGTACAATACCCCTTTTGGTATGTACCTCACAAGACATTTACAACAAATGGAAAGGCCGCAAAAATACCTCACAAAGAGGATTACCAGCCTCAAACAGATGCCCTATGCAAACCGTCTCAAAAAGCTGCAGCTTTACTCCGTCGCATATCGCCTACTCAGAGGCGATCTCTGCCTAACACACAAAGCTATGTCAAACCCAGAGCTTTTGGACATGCTACACTTAAAGAAATTCCAATCCGTCTGAGCTACATACTCTAGGGACCTAAACCTTGTCACCACAATAAACAGAACATGCTGGGGGGATAGATTCCTGTCCCAGAGACTTCCCATACTTTGGAACAAACTACCTATCTATATCATACAAAGCTCCTCATTAGCACTCTTCAAGAAAAATCTTGATGATTGGATGGGAGATAGGAAATTTACCCCAGGGATCACGTTTTTGGCTCTGCTCGACAGTGGCACAGGAAAATAATTTTCTTGGATGGCGAAAGCCAGGGCACCTTTTGGCTAGGCTTATATAGGTCCTAGGTCCAATAGCCTAGTACCTACTTATGAACAAGAGGTTCTGCCTGATGTTTTCAATACTTGCAGCTATATTTATGCATTTTGCACATTTCTTGCCTTCTCATCTGGTCCTTCACCTTATATTCTTTCTTTTGCTTTTTGGCATATTCAGTTGCTGCCTGATTATTATCTAGTTCTAGTTGTCACAATGAACATTATACATTGGATCTGAAGGATAATAATCACCATGACAGAGATGAAAGGTATAATGCACTGCCTAAGTTGTGATGTTTGTGAAGTTATGCCATACTTTGCTCAGATTACTGGGATTTTGTATGGTCACCGGAATGACTCAGACTGCCTCCATGGTGTTATGGCCATCTACCCCCTTACACCAGACCTGATGCTGTTCTGATGGCCTCTACTTTTCTGCATCTAGAGTGATTATACACCACAGGACAGGTTGATCAGTGTTATGTACTGCTATCCTTTTATATTACCTTTATAACTTTGATGAGGGTGGTGTGGCCTGTTATGGCCACCCATGCATACACAGTCTGTTTGACATGTACATGCCACAGACAACTGGCTGTGGTCTCACAGTACATCATTTTCCCAGACCATGGTTGTTGATGCCTTTAACATCAGTCAGTGTGGACACAACTTTGACTGAGGGAATTAAGGATCTTTATTGTTCTGAGTTGAAACTCACAGCACTTGTCTCAGCTAGATACATGCTGTGAAACCGATGTCACCACTTTTTTAGTACTGCAGTGTATGGCTTCCACTGCTTCCTCACATGGTCTTTGCCTGCTGACATTTATTCTATTAGTTCCTCATCTGACACCAGTCTGGTCATACAAAGTCAATCCCCTTCTTTAGCTGTCTGTGTACAACCATATTGTTCAGAATTGCGCATATAGCAAATATCTTGCTGCAGTCCTTCACAGCATATGAGAATGCACAAGTAAAGGAATCCAGACAGCAGAATGATACCTTCAAAAATCTGAATATGTAATGTCTAATGTGGAGGGTCTGTGACAGTATGGTGTAGTGCTGCAGGCATGTTTTGTGGGCTTTGTATCAGTGTCATGAACAATGGTTCTAGTGCATATTTGGTATCACCAGTAAGATGATCCTGTGGTAGTCAGCTTACACAAATCTAAGACTGTCATATGCTGGATGTAGAAATCATGGGTTCAGTCTTAAAGGTGCACAGACACCTTGTGTTATGTAATGTGCATTGCGGACAACTTGGCAGTTGATGTAATGGAAACTCTTCAAGGTGACATATCCATGAGGAGTAGGCAGTGCCTTAATTCCAATATGGGTGGAGTAAACATCTTCTAGAACCTCACAGGGTTGAGCTAACAGAATGATTGCATAGCTGTGTTTTTCTTCTGTAGTCGGTGGGGAATCACATGTGCTGCGACATATGCTGCAGTATCACATCAAAGAACTGATGTAGTGTTCTTGAGGTGGCTGACTGATATGCCCATCATGCCTTTTTACAACTAATGGCAGTTATCTACAGCAAGTGCAGTCAGTGCTGCACACACATCTTAGCATTTCCAGAGACTGATATTCCATGCAATTTCATGAGATGTCAGCACATTTACATTTTCCTGTATGGTGTCTTTGTCCATATTATAGCATAAGACTATGTCCCTGATATGGAAGTAAAGGTTGATTAGATGAAGTCAGATCAGTCACTGACATGGAAGATGAAGATGTACACCTTTGCTGTACTATTTGTGATAATGACCCTTAACATATACTGCTCAGATAATGCAAACTCTACTCCTCGCATCTTTGTATTGTCTCTATTCACAGTGAAGTGATTTTGTACAATTTCACTTGTGGATATAACACACCATGCAATGTTTATATATGCTTATACATTTCTGAATCACTTTGTCATATTGTTTATACTCATTTGGTTTCATTACTATGCTAATGCTCATATAACTATCACTATACATTTATTCAGTCACGTAATATGACTATCATGTGATTTAACCAAGTTGGGCACTGACAATCCTGAGTCTCTGAATCATCCCGATCCTGCACATTGCTGTTCACCATGCAATATTGCCTAATGTATTGCTCTATGTATTTTTCATTCCCAGCCTACTTCTCATGAAAACTTGTGAAAGTAATCTGCAGGCATTTTTGAAGATATGTTGTTTATTCATTTGGGCAGCACAGTAGCACATTGGATAGCTTTATCACCTCATAGCAAGAGGTCCTCAGTTTGATTCTCAGTGGAGATACCTTACGTGTAGAGTCTGCATGTCCTCCTTGTGTTCACATGGGGTTCCTCTGGGCTCCCTGGTTTCCTCTCACATTCCAAAGACATGTTGAAGTGATACCCTCACTCCATGTTCAAAAATGGGGAAAAGGGGTTGTGGATGGATGGGTGGATGGATGGATTATTTATTTATTTACTGATTGATTGACATTTTGTTACCAGGAAAGCCCAACTGGCTAGAAGGCCATTTTTAAGCTCCAAATTATTGCAAAACATTTTATGAACAATAATTTTACAATTTTCAAAAATAAAACAAAAACATCTGTAGTTATAACAAATTAGACATAATATAAAATCATTGGTTAGAATCGATAAACATTACATGACAGTCATTTAATATTTATGAAAGTTTTAGAGAGTTTGTAGAGAAATTAAAGTTAAATTAGTCTAATACAAATGGGAATTGTAATATGAAGTGTAGGAGGAAGAGGCTTATTGAATATTTACAGAGGAAGTCAAGGAAAATAATTTGATTGAACTAAGTAAATAAGTGAAGATGAGAAAGCAAGGCGGTATAAGGAATGAAAAGGTACTTGTTCACATTTAGGGATATAGTTTATCCTGATTTTGATCAAGAGCAGAGCCACATTTTAACTAGGAAATCTTTCAGAGTGGTTTTAAAAGTGGTTTTGAAAGAACAGAGGGAGGGTATTAACAGGATGGATGCCAGTAAGGAGTTCCAGACTTTAGCAACCTTGTACGAGTACAGACAACAGAGTACAGATTTCATAGGTTTGTAGACAAACAGGAGTTTTTGATCACTGAATCACACTGACTGACTGGAAACCATAGTTGTGTAGAATGGTTTTTAGTGCTAGACAGGCAGATGGATGCTGGTTAATTTTATAAGTGTATATACTAGTAGATGAGGCAGTTCTGACCAATTTAGACTTTTTAGTGCTATACAGTGGTGTGGTCTGAAAGGGGCATTTTCTGCAGATTCAACAACTTTGTTATAGCACTGTAACAGTTTTAATTTTTGTGAACCCTGGGGATTAGTAAGGATGCATGCACCACAAAGAAGAGTATGGAGGAGGTAAGTAGTAGCAAGTGTAGTTTTAGTTGCTTGGCGAGAGATATTTTGGCTTTGTAAAGCATCTCTACTTTTTGTTGAGTTTTTCTTATGCAATTTTGTGTATGCAGGATGAATGTAAGATTATCATCCACTATCACTCTAATAATTTGCTATTAGAAGTGGTGACTTTAGTGGGTGCATTATCAAGAGAGAGGAGTTTACATTTTGTTTTTTCATGAGAGAGGAACTAGGGAAAAAAAAAGTAATAGTCTTGGTCTTTTTTGGGTTGAGCATGAGTTGTGAGTTACAAAGCCATGTTTCAGTGGCTGTTAAAGCTTCCTGAGTATTCTTTGGAGGTGTGCATATTGTATTAGGGTGGCCTGTTGCTTGGATGTGTAGAAGGTGTTGGTGAAAATGTTAGAGAGGTGGGGACCAAGGATAAAGCCTTGTGGCACATCAGTGGTGACTAGGAGATAAGGAGACAGTGTGGAGTGCCATTTCACTAAGTGATGCCTATTGGACAGGAAGCCTTTGAACCACAGAAGGGTGGGCTGACAGAGATCTAGTGAGGACATTTGAAGAAGAAGTTTGCTGTGAAAAACTGTGTTGAAGGCTTTATACAAGTCTAGTAATAAGGAAGAGACTAGTGTGCCATTATCTGTATAGGTTAGAAGGGCAGTGGTAGTACTATGGGAAGGACGGAAGCCATGTTATGTAGGGAATAGGAGTTCTTCCCACAGGAAATAGTCTAGCAGTTGTTTTTGAATACATTCCTCAATTATTTTTTGAGGGGATTTAAGATTGCTGTAGATCTAAATTTAGTAATGTCTGTTGAATTTCCTCTTTTGTGCAGAGGGAACATGTGTGACTTTTTTTCCAGAGAGAGAGAGGGAACGTGGTATTCCTGGATTGACTTATTTATAAGGACTGAGTCAGGAAAGGCAATGCCATTGGCTGCTATTTTTAGGTACTTGCTTGGAAGGCCAACAGCTGAAGAAGAGCATGGTTTAAGTTTGTTTAAGAGATGTTTTACATAGGATGTGGGCATAGGTTTGAAGGTAACAGGAGATGTGGTGATATGCAGCTTTTGGGCAAGATCAGGATTAGCTGTTGAAGAATATATGGTTAGAGATGTTACACTATCTTTAAAATAAGAACTGAACTGTGGTGCAGTTTTTTGTGGTGAATTATTGGGAGAGGGGTTGGGGTTGAATTTTTGGTTGGCATGTAAGATTTCTTTAGTGGATGTCTACAGTTGTTTTGTACTATTCTGAAAGTTATTATAGTACTTTTGTTTACTTCATTTATTTGCTTTTCAGTACAATTGAGACGTATTTTGAAGTTTTCAAGTTATTTAGTTTTTTCCCCCCATTCTTTCCATGCTTTTGCTCTATCCAGCATTAGCATTCTACCCTTTTTGGGTAGCCAAATTGCATTATTTGTTTTTAGTCTCTTCCTTCTAGGATGTACAAGTTTATTAAGGATATTTAAAGCTTTGTATTGTATTTAATTTATTTATAGCATTATCCAAGGGGAGGATTTTCAGGAACTTCCAGTTAGTACATGATAGTGTAGTAATGAACATTTCTGGGTTAAATTTGGAAAAGTCAGGTGTTACTTTACAAATATACTGTTTAACTGGATGTGTGAGATGTCTGGTCATATAGATTGGGAGATGAACATTGACAGAGTCTGACATTGCACCTGTGGTAGAGTATTCGCTCGGGTCTGATACTAGGATTCAGTCTAATAGGGAATTTGATGTCTTGCTGTAATGTGTGGGGATATTTGTGGAAATGGAAATGTTATGGATATCCAATGTAGGATATCTTCCAGTATAGCTGTATTGTCACCAGGAGGGATGTAAAGGACAGTAATACATATTTGTTTGTAACTGTTAATTTTTAGGAAAGCAATAAGATGTTCTGTGAACTGACTTTTGGTTTTGGTTTGCTGTAAGGGGAAATGCAGTAGGTGTTGGGAAATATTAAAGCGATACCACCACCTTTCCTCTTTGTATGGTCATTACTGATGATATTATAGCCAGGAGGTATACATTTGGAGTTGTTTATGCTGCTTTATGTCAAGTTCAGTTACAGTTAGAATGTCAGGCTTATGTTGGTTAATCCAGGCATGTAGTTTAGCAGTTTTATTTCTTATGTTTCTAACATTTATTGCAGCAGAAATTAGATCAACAGGGTTGGGGATAGGCTGTTGTGAGTTACAATTGTTCCAACTACTCTTTTGGTATGTGATATGATATGAAATTTGTAAGATAACATAAATAAGTACTTAGAAAATTATATATTGTCTTTGGGACCCAGGAAATTCATGGAAGCAGAATTGGTACATATTTGTTTCAATCATTATTTTATTTGAAATATATTTAAAAAAATTACAAAAAAAAATCTCACTGTATATTATATAATATCCAATGGATTCAAATCATAAAACAACAAAAAAGAGATATGAAAACATTGTTTCCTGAAGTTTTGAATGATATACATGTTGCAGAAAAAAGCAGTTTAGAATAATAGACATGAAATAAATAACCTCAATAATGTCCAGTGCAAGTATTGCTCCAGAAGCTTTTTTTTAACCAGTTAATTTTTTTGTCTTTAAGATGGCAATTGAAGATGACCAGCATTAATTTATTCTGTGAAGAGATATTCTTTATACAGAAATTTAATAACAAATTCACTACAGATAAATGTAATAACAACTGTGATACCTATATCAATATGTTTTCACCTTTGATCACATGAAATTATTGAATGTTTTTCCCAGTGTGATAGGACAGTATCACACTGCCAATAGATGCAGATACTCTGATAACCCTTATGATATCCACATCAGGTACTAAACATTTAATAATTGTTACAGTTTACTTGTGTTGCTGTCCCTTGTCCTCTTGAATATCTCTGCTAAGCCATATGGAGGCCTTGTCCTGAATCAGTTGCTGTGCTGTGGTAAAGATCCTGAAGGGATGGCAGTGGAGTCACTCATGCAGCTCAGTTTTCATAGTAGTGGCATAAAGTAACTCAGGAATTGTGAGACAGCATTCCTAAACACAGTTCCCCAAGTACTGGTCATACAAAATAACAACCGAATTAAAGGCTTTATAATAGCAGTTTAACATGTAAAGGGCCAACAGTGGAAAAGAAATGCATTTGACACTACATAATGCTATTTTTATAATTGTTAACAAAACTTACTTTCCTACACTTTTGTAATGACCAAACATGAAAAAAAAGGCACAGATAGCTAGACAGATAACTAGATAAACCAGTAGAAAGATAAGTAATCCACATTGCCAGATATATATATATATATATATATATATATATATATATATATATATATATATATATATATGGTTCTAGGTTACTACATCGACAACGTAGAACACAGACATCCACTTCATCGACACGAAAACACCGACACAGAAATGATCGAAACTGCAAATCATGGACATTTAACAGGTAAGGGGTTTAAATTTTGCTAATCATGCCTACCATGTTTTAGTAAGTGTGGCAGTGTAATGCATGTGTTACGATCATTGTATTACTTAGTCCTTATGGTAGGCATGATTAGCGAAATTTAAACCCCTTACCTGTTAAATGTCCGTGATTTGCAGTTTCGATCATTTCTGTGTCGGTGTTTTCGTGTCGATGAAGTGGATGTCGGTGTTCTACGTTGTCGATGTAGTAACCTAGAACCATATATATATATATATATATATATATATATATATATATATATATATATATATATATAGATATATATAGATATATAGATATATGTAGGTAAATACGTGATACAACTGATGTTAATTCTTGTATAACAAACAGCGTTAGTTGTCATGCATAATTAAAATTCATACTCATCCTTTACTATTATTCTATGATTGATAAAAAGGCTATAAACCTTGTTGCATATGTAGCATTCTGTGTAGGTATAAGATACATTTTTAATTTTCCTGTGTACTCAAGGCCATATTCCCTGTTTGTTTTTTTTAACAAATAAAATAATATTCTAGTCTTGTAAATGTTCTTCTGAAATTTGTACTTCTCTATTAAAGACTGAATTATAATAATACAAAGATACACGGTTTGATTTTTCTTTCTTTTTTTTCTTCACCTAAACGTCCTTCGTATTATCTCTGCCTTTGTGTTTGAGGATTCAGAATTGCTCTGTACAATTTATAATTGTACAAAAAGGCATACCATTTTGTACATTTCTTGCAGAAAGCTTTATTTTTCATGACTGTATGAATTTATACCCTTTACTATTCATAGGATCATAGGTTGGTACTAGGCTATCAGCCCTGGGGCCCATACAAACCTAGCCATAACAATTCCCTGGCTATTTCTTCCCACAGTATTTACTTCTCTGGAACCCTGTCTAACAGGGTGACTGACGTGCTCCCTGAGGTGAATTTCCTATCTCTCATCCAGTCAGGAAGGTTCCTTTTGAAGAGGGCCAAAGAGGCACTCTGCTTGACATGTATGGGCAGTCTATTCCAGAGTCTGGGGAGTCTCTGGGTCAGGAACCTATCCCTCCAGCATGTTGTGTTCATTGTGATGACAAGGTTTAGATCCCTGGAGCATGTGTCTCTGAGGGATTGGGATTTCTTTAAGTGTAGCATGTCCAACAGCTCTGGGTTTGACATGGCCTTGTATGTTAAGCAGAGATTGCCTCTGAGTAGATGATATGCGACAGAATATAGGTGGAGTTTTTTTAGACGGTCAGCATAGGGTATCTGCTTTAGGCCTGTGATTCCTTTAGTGAGGTATTTCTGTGGCCTTTACAGTTATTCCAGATGTCTTGAGAGGTACATACCAAACAGGGCGTTGTATTCTATAATGGGTCTAATGAGGGATGAGTACAGTCAGACAATGACCACCTTTTTTCTGGATGAAAAGCCCTTAGTGATGAGGTGTGTCACATTGAAGGATTTCCTGACTGTTGTGGTGATGTGGTTATCGAAGGTGAGACCACTGTCCACCTGTGTCCCTAAGTCTCTTGTCAAACTTTTAGTGTTTAGTGTACTGGCACCTATGTGGTAATTCATGGGTACATGTTTTTTTCCCAAAGGGGATAACTATACATTTCTTGGCATTGTGCTTGAGCCCATGGCTCTGTCACAAAGCATCTGTTTCTGTAAGGCCCTTTTGTAGACTATCCACATCATTTGGGGATTCAATAATGGCTCTCAATTTGCAGTCATCTGCGAATTTTGTTAGCCAGAGTGCCTTAGTGTTGGCCTGTACTTCAGAGAAATAGATGCCAAACAAAAGAGGCCTCAGGAGTGAACCCTGAGGTACTCCAATTGTCACTTGTCTGGAGCTGGATTTGAAGTCGGCTACTTTTACAGTGTGGGTTCTGTCAGTAAGCCAGTTGGCAACCCATCGAGTGACATAGGGATTAATGCCCAGCTTAGTAAGTTTATCTATGATTCCAGAGTGGGAGATGGTGTCGTAGGCCTTGGCGAGGTCCAGATAGGCTGTGTGGACCACTTTACCCTTGTCCACGACTCTGGAGATTGATTCAAAGAAGTCAATCAGGTTCAGGAGACAAGCCCGTCATGAACCCAAACTGCGTGGGGTCCAGTGTTTGAAGGTTGCCAGTGTCTTTGTTTATAAGTTGCATGATAATACGTTCCATGGCCTTGCAGATCAGGCTCATCAGACTGATGGGGCGGTAGTTCCCGGAATCCAAGTTGGATCCCCCCTTGTGGAGTGGGATAACTGTAGCTGTGTGCCACTCAGTGGGCATGAAGCCTGAGGTGAGGTTATGATTAAACATGACACTTAGGGGAGGTGCCAGTTCATTTTGTAGTTCATGTAGTACACAGCCTGGGATGTCGTCTGGTCCCATGGATGCTGTATTCTTAGCTTTGGAGAGTGGGTTTTTTACCTGTGTGGTCGTTATTACCAGAATTTGGCAATCTTTCAGTATTGAAATAGGCCCTTTAGGGGGTGAGAAGGGAGTGAAGTTTGCACTGAATTGATCTGCCAGGATATTGGCAATATACTTGAGATCAGTCTGAAGACGTCTCCAGTTATGGAGACTAAAGCGCTTACTACTGGCTTTGAATTTACTACTGGCTTTGAATTTGGAATAAAGTGTTTTCTTCATCCTGATGCAGCTTTATTTTTTGGGTTTGTTCTACTAGTTATTAGCTTGCTGATATTTTGAGGATAGCTATAGCATGCCTTGTGGTTGTCTTTGGAATCTTTGGCAATTTTATTTTCGTAACTAGCTTTGGAGGATTTTATGAGGGATCTCAGTTTCTTACTGAGGCTGGTAAGGGAGTTTTTTGCATCCTGGGATTTTCCTCTTTTCTGCAACAGTTTCTTCCTTTTCTTGTAAAGTTTGTTTATGGCAGGGGACCACCAGGTTGGCTTCCTTTTTTTGGAGGAGAGTGTCTTGGTTCTATTGGGGATGGCACAATTCATGCACAAGTGGATGTGCTCGTACAGTGCCTTAGTGTAGGATTCAGCAATTGAACTTTCAGTTCTTGACCGCATGGGTGTCATGAAGTTTGTCACTTCTGACTTGAGTAGCATGAAGCTGGCTTTGGAAAAGTTTTTTATGGAGGCTTCCTTACTGGGGCGTGGGGTGGGATGTGGATGTCAAGGGTGATTAGCTTATGGTCAGATGTGACCAACGAGGGGATGACCATAGGTGTGGAGCATCGATTTCCCATGTTGGTAATGACCAGATCTAGGATATTGGAGCCCCTGGTGGGACTAATGATTAGCTGATGTTTACTTACCAAATAAAACCTTGTAGCATACCCAGGAAGATAATGATGTCAAAATACTTGTTCTAGTTATTTCTTGAAGTGCTATTGTACTTTTTTCTCTCTAAGAACTTCATGAAAGTTATAAAGACATCCAAAACTTTAAGCATAATGCACCTTAACACACACAAAAACACAGACACACAGACACACACACACACACACACACACACACACACACACACACACACACACACACACACACACACACACACACACACACACACACACACAAAATATTTGCTTACTCTTCTTTTCCTGAGACGTATTTCTTTAACATACACATCTCAGATAACATAACCTGCAAGGAAAATTCTGAGCATGCTTAGATATGAGCTTGCCTAATAATACTAATCTACCTATATTATCAAGTGTTCATAAGATCAGTAGCTTTTCTTGTTTTTGCATATCTACTGCTTTTATCTCATGCCAGTCTAAGCTGGTGGTTTCTCAGCTGCGTGTTGAGACAATTGTTGTGGTATAGTTACTATTAATCCTGAACAATACATTTTCTCTGTCATATTCATATGCATGACTGCTACAAGCATTTACTAACACATTATAGTAGACAGTTTTGCCTCACTTGAGAGCTAGGTCTAATAAACAAATGGTATCCTTTAAGGCGAGTATGATTCAAAGACCAGTGTGTGACTTAAATTTGCTGTTGTTTATGAACTGAGTGTAATTATGCAGTCTATAGGATCATAGGTAAGTACTACGCTAGCTGCCCTTGTGAGCCATATGAAGACTACCTAATATAACCCTTTGTACTCAAAATAGTATATCCCATGTTGTTATAGATTGACTTTATCCTTCCTATGTTCAAAATTATATTACCCCTAATACGAAAAACTAGGACTATATGATAGACAAATTGAGGGGATGAATGCACTGGATAAAACATTTAAGAGCTGCCTCTGTCCATGTGTAGTACAGGGGGCAGTCCTGGTGTAAATATTCTGTTTCCTATCCATAAATCTACGTTGTGCTTGAAAATGGACAGGCATAAATTTTGTATTATGTGGATGGAGATTCCACAGCAGCAGAATCCTCTGTGAAATATACCTGTCCATCAAAATTGTTCTGTTGATGTTGCAGAAAAGATTTATATCCCTATAATTATTTTTTCTGATGCCACCTGACTTGTTGATGTGCAGTAAATCCATCAACAATGCATCAGAGATGCATTGTATGCCAGACACTGGTCACTTCTTAGCAGTCTGTAGGATACCAAGTATAATGACAGGGCTTTGAGTTGGTCCATGTAAGATGTGTTTTTTAGGCCTTGTATCATTTTAGTAAGGTATCTGCATGGGTGTTTCAGTTGCAGCATGTATCTGGACATTATATTCAATGATTAGCCTAATGAAGGCTGAGTAAAGGGGAACAATGACATCCTTAGATCTAGACACAATCCCTTTGTTTATAAACTGTGCAATATAAAAGGATTTTCTTGCAACAATAAATACATGTTGGTCAAAAGTAAGGAGACAGTCCAGATGAATTCCCAAATCCTCAACAACTAGAAAAATACAATAAACAGTAGGAAAGCATTACCCATTTACTGGCTGTGTTATGAACTAGAGTGCAGCTTAACAGTAATAGTTAGGGACAAATCAAAAAACAAAGAACAGAAGTTAGGTTTCATCAGCACTCTCTTATCATTTATATTACTAACTTAGATAGAATCTATCCTTCCTTCCATCCATCCAGTGCTGTCAAGTCACATTTAACTCCTATGGTGATCACTTTAAAAGTCACTGCCATTCTCAAAGTGTACAAGACAAGTGAGGAATGGAAACAAATTGACAGACCTTTGTTCTCCTCTATCTCACATGGACTGTTGCAATACACCTAGGGACAATGTAGTCATTAAACTGCCTGACACTTGAGTTTAAAACATGGGGAGACAGATCTGGAAATGCGATCCTTATAATTTTCAGTCTCAGGCTCTCAAGGCTCATAATCTTGTAGGAGTACCTTGGAAAAAAACTCTTATGAACAAAATGAGGACATATAGGCTCTGAACAGAAGGCACCCCAGCTGATAGCAAACCAAAGAAATGGTTATTGTGAGGTAGCAGTGCTACTCATTGCTCCACAAAATACAAACAGAAGAGATATGATTGAAGACAATTATAACTCAGTAAAACACCAGGCACCCAGTCCATCATCAGGAGTGACACAGTAGCAATATCAGGTGAAGTGATGGTAGTCAGTGTCATGTAGTAGGCCCGTGGACACTGTTGGAATCGACCCTTGGACTGTTGCAAGATCTTGAACTATAAGCATACAGTCTTTAACCATCATGCCAAAATCTCCTTGTAAAAATGCCAGACCTCATTTGCACAAACATTTTGTCCCCATAATAGAAAAAGTAATTTTACAGTGTCATCAACATTTTGAAAATGAACAAAGAATAAATATCTTGCAATGATTATGCCCCATCATCTCCCAACTCAAAGCACACCAGGTTAGCAGATCAAGGAATTGGCATACATTATTCTATCCTCCTGGCTATCCCTGCCAACATATTTGAGTCTGTTCCTAAATTTGGGCTGTCCGTTTCACAGACAGATGTCCTGACAGCTGAATGGTATATATAGTATGACTGACTCACATACTCACTCATCCTCTGTCAAAGTCAGCACCTGTCAATGTTCAGCTGTACACTTCCTTAGTTGTCATAAGGCAAACGTGTGATAATATTTTGTGTTTGGCATGTGAGAAAGTACTACTTCCACATAAAGAGTGGCATGTTGACCTGATTTAAGCCTCAATGATATCATTGCAGTGTTTGCATTTGGTCATAATTTGAGGGCCCATTATTATTTTTATGTAGTTTAAGCTGCTTGTAGGTTTTCCTGCAGCTTTGCCTTATTTACTACATACCTAGTATTCTCTTAAGTATATATTACTGATTGGTACCTATAACAGGGTAATACTTATTGAAAAGTTAAATATTCCATGGATCACTACATGTCATTTTCAAAACTCTAAAATTGTTTTGCTATTTCCATATATTCTGTTGATGTTTGTAAAATATAGAATATGCTTTAGCTCATGCTTTGGCATAAGTGTATTTAAATATAAAAGGTAAAGTAAGCTCTACCCTCAATGTTCACAGCACTGTGATAGCACTTAGACGCTCAAGGCTGATGGCTGTATGTAGGGAAAAATCTCTACCGTCAGTTGTTATGGCCCTGCAATATCACTTAAAGGACAAAGGCTAATGGCTGTGTTTGGAAAAATAATCCTGACTATTGATGTTCACAACACTGTGATATCACTTAAATGATTATGGCTAATGGCTATATAAGGATAAATAATCTATATGCTTGATGCTCATGGCATTGTGGAATCATTTATATGCTTAGACAAACGTCTGTACATGGAAAAACAATCTCAGCTCTCTATGGCCATGGGACTGTGATACCACTTAAATAAGGCTGAAAGCTGTAAGTGAAAGAAAATATCTATGTTGGATGGTCATAATACTACATTAATTAAATGCTTAAGGTAATGGCACTACACTGAAAAACAATCTCTCTTCCCTTGATGGTCAGGGTACAGTGATATCACTTATATACTTTATAGTACATTTTTTTCTACCAATTAAATTGTCATTGATAACATTACATCTGAAAGTTGTTCTTAATCTCTTAGATATCACCAAGGTTTATCAAGTCACATGTATCCTGTTCGCCATTAAGTTCTCTGTCAGAGGATAGATATTTAAATATAATATTGTGCGCATATATGACTTAACTCGTGTGACTTTGTCATACATATACTTCATTTGATTTTTATATGCAATGTTATATGTTTTACTATGCTAAAATTCAGAGCATTACCTTTGTACAACACTATCTTTTTGTTATAGTTATGACTGGAAGTTTTCTCTTCTGCTCTCCACTTAAAATGAGCTGTACTCGCTAGGGCAGTCAAAGTCAATAAATGTAAATAAACGACTAAATAGACAAAACATTAATAAAGGTGATTATGATTGCTACATGATTATAACCAAATTTCTGTATTTTATGAAAGTGAGGTAGGAAAATTCACCATGAGATCAAAGCTCAAGTGATGAATTTCTTAACATCAGACTCAAAAACATGTAACAACTGTGACAGATTAGCAGTCTACTAAAAAGCATTAAAATGGTTTTGTGTGGTAGTGTGAAATGTTTGAGTTTTTAAAGCTGTTGATATATTAGTGGTGCATTCCAGTTCTTACTGACATTTATACCACAGCATGAGGTGTTTTACAGACTTTAAAGCTATTGCTTTCTGATGTAGATCTATGGTAACTGTTAACTACATGACAGTGAGGTTTGCATTTATTCTAATAATGAGAATCATATATAAGCACATCTTGATAAAACCATCAGCTGTTTGGTTATGAACCCTGCTCAATCAAACATATGTATTTCCTTGTTTTTGGAGCATAACAAGAGCATTTCATAAATTATAAACATTGCAGTGGGATTTGATAAGGACATCTATAAACTGTTTTCTATACAGTTTGCATTGGCATAGTAACCTGTTGCAGTATTCGGTTTTGGGGACACCAGTTTGTTGTGCCCTGTTTCTTCAGCACCACACATTTCTAAGAAAATCTTTTTGAGTATTGGTTTTAGTTTATGTTGAGTGTGGAAATATCACAGACTGAAATGAATGGTGTCTCAGAGGATAGCCTTCTCCATATAAACTGAACATTAGCCTTTTTTAAGGTGTTTTCTCTTTTGTCCAAGTTATGACCTCAGAGATAATACACTTAGAGACTGTGTACTGGATCCCCTAGCCCTCACATTCAGAAGGAGTAGAAGGAGGTGGACTTCCCTGCAAAACAATATTATGTGACATGTTGTGATGTTTGTCTGTACAGTGTTTTCCATTTACATTTACATTTTGTGATATTTATTTTGCAGATTCAACATAGAGGAGCTCAACATTTGGTTATGAACCATATGCTTCATTGCTGCAATTTACTGCTTCAGCATGCCTCACAGGAAAGATATCCAAGTTTGTTAACAATACCCAAGCTCACCAAAAACATCACAAGTTCTATTAATCTGACAGGTATTAGGCAAAAACAAAGTGAATCTGGCTGAAGGTTTAATGGCACATCCACTCAGCCCAATAACTTAGACTCTCAAAGATGTGTGGGTGGGGTTGCACTAATAAACTTGCATTCTTTGAGAAGGTAATACAACATTTGCTGCCATCAAAAAAGCTGCACGGGGAATGACGAGGCTGTGCTACTGTGCCTTGTTATACTAATATTGTAACACCTGAGTCATTAAGCTGCTCTTAGATACTTTTACAGAATCAGGAAATGTGGGAGTGGAACTACAGTTGGTCTTTCTGGTAGAAGATTGAACTTCTTAGCCAGAGATGAAGAAATGTGCCAGAATCACAGAAACAAAATTATTACTGTACTTCAGTGTTGTGTGCTGTGCCACTGTTTTCTTTTAATTAAAAAATAACCTGTAAGCATGGCTTCCATACCCTCAGGAAACATTTATTACATCTTCCTTTTTCTTCATTCTGCTGTGAAAGGTATCATAGCCTCAGTGCAATTACAAATTTTCATCTGTCGTACAAGACAAGTCATTAACATCTTCACAATAATCATTTCTCCTTATATCTAACACTGAGATGAGTGGCACATAACACTAATTCGGGAACAGTGACCTTATGGCAAGCTTTGAGGAACAGAAATACAAGGGAAAATTAACTGTATAAGTGCATGTTTCAATTATGTATCAATGCTAACTATATTAATACGTAACTGAAACATCAGCTTCAAAGCTAGTTGGTTTAATGGATTAATTACAGCATAGGAAAGTGCTTCTTGGGCATTCATTGCTTTTGTAAAGTCATGTTTTGTCATTCTTCTTCTAAGAATTATGAGGCAGTAGCCCCTCTGAGCCTAGAATTACAGCTTTATTAGTTTTTATTATGCCTTAGTATGAACATGAAGGTTTGTGTTGTCACTGTATCTACATCTCTGCTCATAAAATTTATTTGGTACAAGAAAAGTGAAGTCTCATATGTCCAGTGCTTTTTCAAGGAAATGCACTTATCTTCTGGCAGAGCATGGACTGAAATAATCTACAGTCATGACTTCTAAATAGATGCAGCAATTGCAACAATCAGATAAATTTCACTTTAGAGAGATGTACAGCTTTATACCTTTTACACCGCTCATGGATTTGGATGTCGTATGCATATGACTGGTATGCATAAATATGTAAGGCCATGGAAAACTTGCTTTTTTACTGTCTTGATAACTGAAATTAACTGGGATGATGGATATTGTCTCTTCTGGGAAACTTGAATGACTAATACCGGCAATATGTAATATCAGCTTAGCTCTATGACATTATACGCGACAGCCACATCCCTAAAAGCACACTACTTTTATGTAATGTAAAAACAAGGCATATCAATATATATATATATATATATATATATATATATATGTGTGTGTGTGTGTGTGTGTGTGTGTGTGTGTATATATCTATCTATATATATATATATATATATATATATATATATATATATGTGTGTGTGTGTGTGTGTGTGTGTGTGTATATATATATATATATATATATATATATATATATATATATATATATATATATATTACATGGTTGATACTATCGTGTATAGAAAATCATGCACTTAACCATCTTAGACATTTAAAACAAAAATGCTGAATTATGAGAGTTCAGTGAATCGAAGCCTAGCTCTTTCCTACATTTGTAAAAAAAATGGTAGATCCCAAAACAATATACAAGCATATGAAAGAGGTAAGTGTGAAAAAAGGCAAATTATGTTTACAAATAAGGCATGCAAGTAAAAACATTCATAATACTTTGTAGCATCTATCTTATGGTGATAGCATTTATTCAGTTATAAATCATTGGCAAAGCTGAAGCAAACTTCAGCTTTCATAAATGAAATGATGACTTTTGTACTGTAAAAAGGTATTTCCATGGTAATTATCTGTTACTAAGGTGAATAAATCCTTTGTCAGCAATGAAAAACAAGGATGCACAGTGATGACACTTTTTCCTGATTGCCCCTTACACTCAAAATGCAAATACTGATGTTGAGATTTTTTTTTTAAGAATGGTAAGTGTACTACATTAGATATGGAAAAAAGAAATGGTATGAGACAGCTTTCTTCCAGCATTGATGACATTTTATAATTCTAAAGAAAAGCAGGCACCTGAAGGGATTGCTCAAAATATTAATAATAAGTCAATATCCCAGTTTGCTGTGTGCTTAAACACACACAATTCTGGTCAGTTATGTGACTGTCAAACCCTCTCTTTGATACTGCATTTGTGATACCAAAAAATCGTTTTAATTAGATATGACCATTTCTGATTATCTGATTCTCTGCTAGCTCTGTGGTGAGGAAGCCAAGTGAAAAGATAAAAATGAATGACTCCACAAACATATTTACCTGCAATAAAATTACAGTACATGGTCTTCAGGGAATGTGTTAGAGGTGATACAGAACAACAATGTGTACATGCAACTGGACACATATTATAGAACAACAATGTGTACATGCAACTGGACAATTATATTACAGAACAACAATGTGTACATGCAACTGGACACTTACATTTCCTTTAATTCAGTCTCCATACATCTGTGCACCCATATTACCAAAAAGACTATGCATAGTCTCCATGCAGGGAAAATAGAAATGCGCATGGGGCGCTAGCAACAGGAGCTGAAGTTCTCAGATGTGCATATGCATAATATTAGAAGAAACAGCTGATGCCTTTGATCAGTACATAACAGTTTTATCATATTCATATCAATGAATGGCACGTTTTTGGAATTCACACAAAATGCAGTCTGGATTGTTCCTGCAGAATATTTCAGCACTAGTTTGTCCACAAAGTAAGAACATTACTTTTAATACATTGACTATATTCTACCTTGCTAAACAAATGATGTAAATCTATGTTTATGTTTGAAACAGTACTACAGTTTGGGATATTTGAAAACTGAGACAGAAGCCATCACTTCTTGGTGATGTTTGATACACAGCTTGGGGGAGGAATGGTCAAAGCTTAACTGAAAGTTATGTAAATTAATAATTTCATTTGCCATATGCTCTAATCAAAAATCCTGTAGAACCATTACTATAACCCAGTAAAGGCAATTGAATGCTGATGCTTTTCTGTGCAGGAAATTATCAGAACTAAACCTAATAAATGTGTAATTCTCATTCTTTGGGAAACTGATCCGACAAATGAGATTAAACATCAGCAACATGCAGTTTTATCACATTTCATTATGCGAGATATAAACTGGAGTAAAGAATGTGTTATGAGCAAAAAGATCACCAGAATGGAATCAGAAAGATGACACATTAATGAATTATTTATCATACCCTGAACATAATGGATAGATGCATTTAAATCATAGAAGATGCAATTGGTATGCTAAACACAGATCAATTAAAGCAGTAAACCCACAAAGCATGAATGCAGTACACAACACATTTGGATTAGCATTCTCATATCATACTGAATCTGTACACATGAATAATATTCGTTGATAAATTCCTATATTCTCTATAGCCTTGTATATTAATAGGTGAAGTTTTGTATTTCATAAACAATATTGTTTTAATGTAACATTTAGAGGAATAATATCTGCAATATTTGTATTTCTCAGCAATCATCAAAACTTGTAGTGTTTTAAAGTCTTAAAATTGCCTGTAATCCAAGAAAAGATTATCTTTGCAGAAGTAAATGGCAAACTTTAGATAAAAACTGGAGAAATGAAAATTTGGCTTTCTCCTTCAAACATTCTTCTACTCTTTTATACATATATATTTTTTAAATGTACCTTTTATGAAGCTTGAGAGTACAATTTGTTTATTTTTACAGCAGGGGAATTTTTTCCAGCAAGGGAAATGCATTACTTTATTAAGTTTTCATTATTAAGAAAAGTATCACCATTTTCTTAAAAGTGATTAGAGCCCTATAAGACTTAAGAAACCTTCTGTCCTGCAATGTCAAGCAGTAGCACATGTGATCCCACTTTTGCAGAGTTACTCTTATGAATGATACAAACACTGATTCCAAATGTTTAGGAAATGTAATGTGGGATAAAGACAAACTAAACAGAGCTTTGTCAATTTCCAAACTTGTCTTGTGGTGAGCATTGCTCATTCATGCCTCATTACCTAACTTATTCTCTTCAAATTCATGGGATGACAGACTCCGCCCAAGAAAGCAACAGGTGTAAGGCAAATAATTAGTTGTAGATGGGATGCTGTTCATCATAGGGCATATGCACACACACACACACACACACACACACACACACACACACACACACACACACACACACACACACACACATGCGCAAACATGTGTATGCACGTGCACAAACACACACACAACAGGCATACCACTGACAATTGCAGAGAATTATCAATTCATCTAGTAGCATGTTTTTGGAGAGTTAGAGGAAACTGGAGCACCTGGTAAAGACTGGCATTGAAATGGAGAGTATTTAGATAGAAATATAAATAGATCATCTGGCATCCAGCTAAAAGATGATACCAAAAAAAGAAGCTCTTATGCTGCACAACTATAGCAAAATGCTTGCAACAAATGCAACAAGTAGCTTTCTACAGCTAAATTACCAAACACTAAGTGCTTTGGCTATGACCACAAATGCATTCTTGGCATTCTTTTCTGAAGCCATGACACATTAAAGTTTTTGCCAAGCAATTGTCATTTCTAAACTCCATTATGCCGTTTGCGCCCAGGCCTACCTCATAAACATCCCTGATTGGTCAACATTTTCCTCCAGCCATCCTAATCCTTCCTAAAACTGGCAATTGTGAAAGAAATGGTGGTGGGTTGCACTTATTAAATAATGACTATAATTAGAGTTATATACTTCTTTTACTTCACAAAATGTTTGTTAATTCACATCCTCTTAATCTTGCCAGCTTCTGAAGTTAATAGTACTAATATTTCCAAAGGTTTCTCTGTTCTTGATAATTTCTGGATTTTTTCCCTGATTCTGGAGGTAAGAGTTTGGGAGATATGCACCAGGCAGCACTCCATTTCCCCAGTGCTAGTTAGGGCTCTGTATTTAGATTCTGTACATGTACTTACCTCAGCAGGAAAGCAAACAAAAGAACAAAGAACTATGAGGCACCAGTATTACCTGCGGCACCATTATAACTCCCTGATTCAGATTAGTTTATTTGTATATCCTCAATAGCTGAACATGACGTAGTAGCAAAGCAAACTTCTCAACTGTCCTGTTTGGAGGAATGTTCCTATTTTCATGCCTGTCTACCCCTTCATTGCATGTCCCTATTTTGTGGAGCTATGTCCCTGTTTTCAGGCTTAATTTACCCTTTCACTCAATTTTCTGAATACCTCTCATCACATGTGATTTTTGAAGCTGTCTAGTACATAGAAAACCACAGTATGTGACCAACATACTAGAGATACCCCTAATTTAAAGAAATACACATCTCACATCTCACTTTTTCTGAAGCAAAAAAATGAATGAGCTAATATGGTAGAATTTTGCAATACAGTGCTGTAGCAGGCAACTGAGTAAATGTCAGGAAAATGCTACTAGGACAGCTGAACTTTATTTCGGGTTAATCAACGTCTCTTTAATTGATGGTAGGTGTGTAACCAAGAAAACTGAATAGTGTAATGAAATCAAAAGGTGCTTCAACAAAGTATTAGTTTAAGGGTGTGTACACTTATGCAAACAGCATATTGTACTTTTTTTATGTTTTATTTTTTTTCCCCTAACGGATTTGTTTATTTTTCAATTGAATTGTACAGGTTATAGGTCACATTAAAGGTGTGAAAAGATTTATTGTGGTCTCATTTTTATATCACAAAAACCTGGTATTTTAACAGAGGTGTGTAAACCTTTTATATCCAGTGTATTCACTTGCACGTGTGTGTGTGTGTGTGTGTGTGTGTGTGTGTGTGTGTGTGTGTGTGTGTGTGTGTGTGTGTGTATGTTTGCGGGCGTGCATATGTAAGTGTATAAGTGCCTCATGAAGCACTGAATGCTCATATGAGTAAAAAAGAAAGAATGATCATTTTACACTGAAACTAAAATGATCAAATATAGCAAAAACTTACATTCTTTTTTTAGCAGAGGGCAAGTCCCCCTTTACCCCTCATTCCCTGCTAATTGTATACACCAACTCTGAGATCACACAACAACAGGGTAAAAACTAATTTTTTGTTCTTGCTGCACTGCAATCTCTTCCAAAAGAGTGCACTAAAACTGCACTGAAAGATTGCTCCCTCATATGAGTGTTTGCTCCTTTGTACAGCCACTAAAAGCATTCTCTCTTATAAGCTTTCACTACATTGTCCTGCTACATACATGTGTGTGTGCTTTGTTTTTCTTTTGGCTTTTCCCGGTTAGGGGTCGCCACAGCGGAACTCCGGTCTGCTAATGAATGGCAGTAGATTTTTACGTTGCCGAGGACCCAGCTCAATGCCCAACCTTCAACGAAGGCATGCTCATTCACGCATGTCTTTCAAACACTACTCGACCATGGGGAGGACATGCAGACTCCACACAGAAGGCACTCCAGACGAAAATCGAACGGGAGATCCTCTTGCTGTGAGGCGACAATGCTACTGCTGCACCACCGCGGCTGGATCTCTCTCTCCCTGGGGGGAAAAAACCCTCTGTCTGTGCCTCTATTAGTATGTTTGTTATACGACACCAAGCTGCAGTTCTTCTTAATCATGTCGCATCTTCTTTTTCTTTACCTTGCAATTCACTTATTACAGTAGTAGGCATATGACGCAAAGGAGGAGAGATTCCCTCCTTACCCCACTTAAGAAAGTGTAAAATTTATGATCTACCATATGGCATTGGAAGAAAATAAAGATGTCAAAAATGCACTAATTGTGGCAATTTAATCTCTGCTATATAATGACAGATAACAGTAAAACTGACAGAAAAGTAAGGGAGGATATTCTTAAAAATAAATCATTTTTTGTGATAAGGTTTATATTATCTGGCATGAAATCAGCTTGACAAGTGGAAGCAAGCTTGACACTAGCTTGTTTTTGCTGTGTTAATTGTAAGGTTTTTGCAGCTTTTCTCAGTAGAAAATCAAACTGACATCTGTTCATCAATCATGGAGACCATCTACAGTTATTACTCCTAATTTTTGTGGCCTGAGTTTCTAAATAAAGTAAAGGATTTGCTCAGTCTTAGTTATGTGACTGTCAAGCCCTCTCTTTGATACTGCATTTGTGATACCAAAAAATCGTTTTAATTAGATATGACCATTTCTGATTATCTGATTCTCTGCTAGCTCTGTGGTAAGGAAGCCAAGTGAAAAGATAAAAATGAATGACCCCACAAACATATTTACCTGCAATAAAAGTGCAGTACATGGTCTTCAGGGAATGTGTTAGTGGTGATACAGAACAACAATGTGTACATGCAACTGGACAATTATATTACAGAACAACAATGTGTACATGCAACTGGACACATATTACAGAACAACAATGTGTACATGCAACTGAACAATTATATTACAGAACAACAATGTGTACATGCAACTGGACACTTACATTTCCTTTCATTCAGTCTCCATACATCTGTGCACCCATATTACCAAAAAGACTATGCATAGTCTCCATGCAGGGAAAATAGAAATGCGCATGGGGCGCTAGCAACAGGAGCTGAAGTTCTCAGATGTGCATATGCATAATATTACAAGAAACAGCTGATGCCTTTGATCAGTACATAACAGTTTTATCATATTCATATCAATGAATGGCACGTTTTTGGAATTCACACAAAATGCAGTCTGGATTGTTCCTGCAGAATATTTCAGCACTAGCTTGTCCACAAAGTAAGAACATTACTTTTAATACATTGACTATATTCTACCTTGCTAAACAAATGATGTAAATCTATGTTTATATTTGAAAGAGCACTGCAGTTTGGGATATTTGAAAACTGAGACAGAAGCCATCACTTCTTGGTGATGTTTGATACACAGCTTGGGGGAGGAATGGTCAAAGCTTAACTGAAAGTTATGTAAATTAATAATTTCATTTGCCATATGCTCTAATCAAAAATCCTGTAGAACCATTACTATAACCCAGTAAAGGCAATTGAATGCTGATGCTTTTCTGTGCAGGAAATTATCAGAACTAAACCTAATAAATGTGTAATTCTCATTCTTTGGGAAACTGATCCGACAAATGAGATTAAACATCAGCAACATGCAGTTCTATCACATTTCATTATGTGAGATATAAACTGACGTAAAGAATGTGTTATGAGCAAAAAAAATCACCAGAATGGAATCAGAAAGATGACACATTACTGAATTATTTATCATACCCTGAACATAATGGACAGATGCATTTAAATCATAGTAGATGTAATTGGTATGCTAAATGCAGATCAATTAAAGCAGTAAACCCACAAAGCATGCATGCAGTGCACAATACATTTGGATTAGCATTCTCATATCACACTGAATCTGTTCACATGAATAATATTCCTTGATACAGTCATATATTCTCTATAGCCTTGAATATTAATAAGTGAAGGCTAGTATTTTATAAAAAAAAACATTGTTTATTGTAACATTTAGTGGAATAATATCTGCAATTTTGTATTTCTCAGCAATCATAAAAACTTGTAGTGCTTTAAAGTCTAAAAATTGCCTGTAATACAAGAAAATATTATCTCTGCAGAAGTAAATGGCAAATGGTAGATAAAAACTGGAGAAATTAGATTTTGTCTTTCTCCTTCAAACTTTCTTCTACTCTTTTATACATATATAATTTTTAAAATGTACCTTTTATGAAGCTTGAGAGTACCATTTGTTTATTTTTACAGTAGGGGAAATGCATTACTTAATTTAGTTTTCATTATTAAGAAAATTATCACCATTTTCTTAAAAGAGATTAGAGCCCTATAAGACTTAAGAAACCTTCTGACGTGCAATGTCAAACGGGAGCATATGTGATCCCACTTTTACAGAGTTATTCTTATGAATGACACAAACACTGATTCCAAATATTTAGGAAATGTAATGTGGGATAAAGACAAACTAAACAGAGCTTTGTCAATTTCCAAATGTGCCTTGTCTCATTCATGTCTCATTATCCAATTTATTCTCTTCAAATTCATGGGATGACCGACTCCGCCCATGAAAGCAACAGGTGCAAGGCAAAGAATTAGTTGTAGATGGGATGCTGTTCATCATAGGGCATGTAGACACACACACACACACACACACACACACACACACACACACACACACACACACACACACACACACACACACACACACACACACACACACACACACACACACACACACACACACACACACACACACACACACACACACACACATACACACACACACACACACACACACACACACACACACACATATATGCAAACGTGTATGCACGTGCAAAAACACACACACACAACAGGCATATCACTGACAATTGCAGAGAATTATCAATTCGTCTAGCAGCATGTTTTTGGAGAGTTAGAGGAAACTGGAGCACCTGGTAAAGACAGACATTGAAATGGAGAGTATTTAGATAGAAATATAAATAGATCATCTAGCATCCAGCTAAAAGATGATGACAAAAAAAGAAGCTCTTATGCTGCACAACTATAGTACAATGCTTACAACAAATGCAACAAGTAACTTTCTACAGCTAAATAACCACACACTAAGTGCTTTGGCTATGACCACAAATGCAGTCTTGGCATTCATTTCTGAAGCCATGACATCATTAGTGCTTTGTAAAGCAATTGTCATTTCTAAATATGAACATAATGTAGGAGCAAAGCAACCTTCTCAGCTGTCCTATTTTGGAGGAATGTTCCTATTTTCATGCCTGTCTACCCCTTCATTGCATGTCCCTACTTTTGAAGCCATGTCCCTGTTTTCAGGCTTAATTTAACCTTTCACTCAATATTCTGAATACCCCTCATCACATATGATTTGTGAAGTTGTCTAGTACAAGAAAACCACAGTATCTGGCCATCATACTAGAGATACCCCTAATTTAAAGAAAGACACATCTCACATCTCACTTTTTCTGAAGCAAAAAATTAATTAGCTAATATGGTAGAATTTTGCAATACAGTGCTGTAGCAGGCAACTGAGTAAATGTCAGGAAAATCCTACCAGGCCAGCTGAACTTTATTTCAGGTTAATCACAGTCTCTTTAATTGATGGCAGGTGTGTACCCATGAAGACTGAATGTTGTAATTAAATCAAAAGGTGCTTCAACAAAGGGTACTTACGTATCATTGCAACAGTGCTACAGTTTGGGATATTTGAAAACTGAGACAGACGCTATCACTTATTGTAGATGTTTGATACACAGCTTGGGGGAGGAACTGACAAAGCTTAACTGAAAGTTATGTAAATTAATATTTTCATTTGCCATATGCTCTAATCAAAAATCCTGTAGAACCATTGCTATAACCCAGTAATGCCAATTGAATGCTGATGCTTTTCTGTTCAGGAAATTATCAGAACTAAACCTAACAAATGTATAGTTCTCATTCTATGGGAAACTGATCAGACAAATGAGATTAAACATTTGCAACATGCAGCTCTATCACATTTCATTATGCGAGATATAAACTGGCGTAAAGAATGTGTTATGAGCAAAAGGATCACCAGAATGGAATCAGAAAGATGACACATTACTGAATTATTTATCATACCCTGAACATAATGGATAGATGCATTTAAATCATAGCAGATGCAATTGGTATGCTAAACACAGATCAATTAAAGCAGTAAGCCCACAAAGCATGCATGCAGTACACAACACGTTTGGATTAGCATTCTCATATCACACTGAATATGTACACATGAATAATATTCCTTGATAAAGTCATATATTATCTATAGCCTTGAATATTAATAGGTGAATGCTTGTATTTTATAAAAATATTGTTTATTGTAACATTTAGTGGAATAATATCTGCAATGTTGTATTTCTCAGCAGTCATACAAACCTTTTAAAATCTAAAAAATGCCTGTAATACAAGAAAAGATTTATCTCTGCAGAAGTAAATGGCAAATGTTAGATAAAAACTGGAGAAATGAGATTTTGGCTTTCTCCTTCAAATTTTCTTCTATTCTTTTATACATATATAATTTTGAAATGTACCTTTTATGAAGATTGAGAGTACCATTTATTTATTTTTCCAGCAAGGGAAATGCATTACTTTATTAAGTTTTCATTATTAAGAAAAGTATCACCATTTTCTTAAAAGTGATTAGAGCCCTATAAGACTTAAGAAACCTTCTGTCCTGCAATGTCAAACAGTAG